>NC_079443.1:6963687-7211187 GCF_903798145.1 Danio aesculapii | reverse complement strand
TTTAATACATGTGTATAAAACAGTATAAGATTTGTACATGTGTATAAAACAGTATAAGATTTGTCTGTACACTGAAAAAAAGTTTTGCATGCAAAACTGTTGCAAACTATTTATTTGTGTTGATTTTAAACAAACTAATTAAATTGAGCAATGTTCAACTTAATTTGTTTGTTTAAATTCAGCCCAAATAAATTGCTTACAAACACTTAACGTAAAAAAAATTGAGTAAATCCAAGGAATCATCTTTGAATAATTTTTTTCAGTGTAGAGAGTCCTCATAAACCACTCGTGTGTGTGTCTGTGTGTGTGTGTGTGTGTGTGTGTGTGTGTGTGTGTTTGTGTATTTTGAAAAATTACAATTTGAAATAACTGTTTTTATTATTAAATATATTATAAAACAGTTTGTATTTTTATGTTTTTTTCTTCTCTTTTTAAAAATGTTCTGTATTTTAAAATGTTTATTTATTATTTATTATTATTATATTATTATTTAAATGAAAAATTACTAAAAAATAATAAATAAATTATAATTATTTATAATTGTTTTATTATTAGGGGTGGGAATCTTTAGGTATTTCACGATTCAATTTATTTCCGATTCTGGAAGTCATGATCTTATTTCAAAACGTTTACAGTACCAACATGTTCCCTATTTCTTTTACATTTACATTTTTACAACTTTACGTTTTAACCAGAACGGGAGTTTATATGCTATTGTTTATGATTGGAATCTTAGTATGACAGGACGTCATCTTAAAAAGGTTTCATTTTATTTGACTAATTATTCAGCAAGAACAAGCTCTAAATGTAACATTTAAACATCAGATTACAAAGGGCAATTATGAAGAACATTCATTCATTCATTTTTGGCTTAGTCCCTTTATTAATCTGGGGTCGCCACAGCAGAATGAACCGCCAACTTAAATAGCATTTGTTTTATGCAGCGGACGCCCTTCCAGCTGCAACCCATCACTGGGAAACACATACACACTTATTCACACACACATACACTACAGACAATTTAGCCTACCCAATTCACCTGTACCACATTTCTTTGGACTGTGGGGGAAACCGGAGCACCCGGAGGAAACCCATGCGAACACAGGGAGAACATGCAAACTCCACACAGACACGCCAACGGATCCAGCTGAGGCTCAAACCAGCGACCTTCTTGCTGTGAGGCGACAGCACAACCTACTGCGCCACTGCATCACCCTTATGAAGAACAAATGGTTCTTATTTCACAAAAGTGGGAATGTCTTGCCTATGCCTTGTCTGTAATTCTCAAATGTATCCATCTGTCCAAATGAAGCTAATTTAGCTGCATACCTACAGTTGAAGTCAGAATTATTAGCCCCCCTGAATTATTAGCCCCGTTAATTTTTTTTCCCTAATTTCTGTTTAACAGAGAGAAGATTTTTTTTAACACATTTCTAAACATAATAGCTTTTAATATCTCATCTCTAATAACTGATATATTTTATCTTTGCCATGATGACAGAAAGTAATATTTGACTACATATTTTTCAAGACACTTCAATATAGCTTAAAGTGACATTTAAAAACTTAACTAGGTTAATTAGGTTAGCTACTATAGGTTAGGCAAGCTATTGTATAACGATGGTTTGTTCTGTAGACTATCGAAAAAAATATAGCTTAAAGGGGCTAATAATTTTGACCTTAAAATGTTTTTTTTTTTTTTATTAAAACTTGCTTTTATTCTAGCTGAAATAAAACAAATAAGACTTTCTCCAGAAGAAAAAATATTATCAGACATACTGTGAAAATTTCCTTGCTCTGTTAAACATAATTTTGGAAATATTTAAAAAAGAAAAAAAAAGATTCAAAGGGGGCTAATAATTCGGACTTCAACTGTATATGCATCTATTATATCAACGCTTATTACTTTTCTGTTTATAGCTTATGCCCATGTAGGCCTTCACTGTTGTGATCTAACTTGTCTGTAGAATTGATTCGGACATTTTGAAAATCAATATGAAATGCTAGAAAAATCTTTTTCCCCTCCCCTAATTATAATTATTAATACTTATAAATAACAGATTATTAACCCAAATATATTACAACATTTAGGACCCCATGAAATCTTAGCTGTTACTTTTAATTTATTCATTCAAAGTTTGTAATTCTGTGATGTTTCACATTATAGAATATGATCCCTTTTTATGACAGGATTCTGTAATTCCATCCAAATTTTCCACACTGGTGAAATCACAGGGCCCTGAAAATGTCATTTATTCCTTTGATACAAAGCTGAATCTTCTGTACTTCACTATAATACTTCACTTATGTAAATGATATGCTTCAGCCTTCAGTGTCACATGCAGCATCAGACATCATTCTAATATGCTTTTTTAGTAATGTCTCACTATTTTTAAAGGGATAGTTTGCCCTAAAAAGAAAATCTCCTCACCATTTACCATTTACACAACCTAATGAATTTCTTTCTTCTGTTGAACACAAAACAAGATAGTATGTTGGAAAAAAGTAGCCACTCATATCTATAGTACACTGTAAAACCCAACAGTCAACTTTATCAAATGAAATGAGTGTAGTTAACTCGAAATTGACTAAAAGTTAATTTTACTCATTTGAAAAGAGTTTTGAACTCTAATTAAATTACCTCATTACTTCAACTTAAATGGAGTAAGCTAACAATACTCATATTGTTAGGGAAGCAGACGGACAAGTTAGGTGAGTATATAATGAAAGATGTTTATTACAGCAGAGGAGCATACGAGGATAACAAAGGGGATGTGATTGTAGTATTGTTGAGATGGTATTCCTTCTTTGGAGCAGGATGGATGACAGACACTGAGGGAGACCAAATGCACACACCAGAGGGCTTGTGGGGAAGACAGACTGAAGACACTCAATACGGACAGGACACCGGGAACACTGGACAGACTGGAACAAAACAGAGATCAGGTAAGTTCAAGATATGAGATCAATGTGATAGTGACTACCAGGAGGTACTTGCTAGGAGTCCGCTTCGTGGGAACGAGACCGGACACTGACTGAAGTGAGGTGTGTGCTTATATAGTGAATGGAAGTGATTGGGTGCAGCTGTGCGTGGTTAATACTCAGGTGACGGTGATCGTTGCGTGATGCTGGTGGAAGAGCCTGGCCAATCCGTGACATTACCCCCCTCCCCAGGGCCCGCTCCTGAGGGCCTAGACCGTCGACGCCGTGGTGGTCTACCTCGTCCACGAGGTGCTGGGAACTCGGGGTGATTGGAGTGGAACTCCTCCATGAGTGCGGGATCTAATATATCGGATCTGGGGACCCAAGACCTCTCTTCTGGACCATATCCTTCCCAGTCTACGAGGTATTCCAGATGACCACCACGACGTCGGGACCGTAGAATGTCCTTGACCTTGTATATGGACCCTTCTTCTGAAATCAGTGGGAGAGGGGGTTCCTCTTCATGGCCAGGCTCTGTGGAAGGAATCAGAGGGTCGTGAAAGGGTTTGAGGAGTGACACATGGAATGTGGGGTGAATTCTGTATTGTGGTGGTAGCTGTAACTTATAGGTGACTGGGTTGACCTGTTCCAGGATGGTGAAGGGACCAACAAATCTGGGACTAAGTTTTCGGGAGGGCAGTCGCAAGCGGATGTCTCTGGTGGAGAGCCAAACTTTCTGCCCCGGAGCATAGGCAGGTCCAGGAATCCTCTTCTTGTCTGACACCTCCTTGGCTCGGCGAACTGCCCTCTGGAGATGGTGATGAGCATCGTCCCAGACCCTCTCGCTCTCCCGGAACCAGTAATCCACTGCGGGGACGTCAGAAGGTTCGCCATCCCAGGGAAAGAGTGGAGGTTGGAAGCCCAGAATACACTGGAATGGCGTAAGTCCGGTGGTAGGTTGCCGCAGGGAATTCTGGGCGTATTCCGCCCAGCCCAGAAACTGGCTCCAGGAGTTCTGATGACCGTGACAGAAGGTCCTGAGGAACCGCCCCACTTCTTGAATTTTCCTCTCAGTCTGGCCGTTGGTCTGTGGGTGATAGCCAGACGAGAGGCTGATGGTCACACCTAGGAGTCTAAAAAAGGCTTTCCATAGTCTGGAGATGAATTGGGGTCCTCGGTCCGAGACTATGTCTTCAGGTAGCCCAAAACATCGAAAGACATGGTTAAATAGGTTCTCAGCGGTTTCTAGGGCTGTGGGTAGACCCTTCAGAGGAATCAGACAACAGAATTTGGAAAATCGATCTATAATGACTAATATGCAAGTATTACCTTCAGACGATGGGAGGTCTGTCATGAAGTCAACTCCTAGGTGTGACCAGGGGCGGTTTGGGATGGGCAAGGGATGGAGTTTTCCTGCAGGTAGATGACGAGGACTCTTTGACATGGCACATTCTCTACAGCCTTGGATGTATCTCCTCACATCCCTCGCCATGTTCGGCCACCAGAAGCGTTGGGATAGCAGCGAGAGGGTGTTGTTGGCCCCGGGATGCCCTGTGCCCAGAGAGGTATGACTGGAGTGAATGAGATCTACCCGTTGATTTTCAGGGATGAAGCGTCGATTGGGGGGACAGCCCGGCGGAGTTCTGGACTCTGGGGTGGCGACAACTGTTGGAGCAGACCAGGTGATGGGACAGACAGTGATCTGATCTGGGAGAATGTTGGTCAGGGTCTCACTTGTTTCCTGTTGGTCATGGATTCTGGAGAGTGCATCCGCCCGGATGTTTTTGGATCCTGGTCGATATGATATGGAGAATTGAAATCTGGAGAAGAATAAGGACCACCGGGCTTGACGAGGACAGAGTCTTTTCGCCTCTTTCAGGTATTGTAAGTTTTTATGGTCGGTAATCACCTGGAATGGGTGTTTAGCTCCCTCCAACCAGTGTCGCCACTCCTCCAGGGCAAGCTTGATGGCAAGAAGTTCACGGTTCCCGATGTCATAGTTCTTTTCCGCCGGGCTGAGCTTACGGGAGAAGTAGGCGCATGGATGGAGTAGTGAGGGATTCCCATGGAGCTGGGACAAGATGGCTCCTACTCCGGTGGTCGATGCATCCACTTCGACCACGAAAGGTAAGTCGGGATTGGGGTGAGTCAGGAGTGGAGCCTGCGTGAAGGACTTCTTGAGGCTTTGGAAGGCTGCGTCCGCTTCGGGTGGCCAGGATAGCGTTTTGGGTTGATTCTTTAGTAGGTTGGTGAGCGGAGCGGTGATCAGACTGTAGTTGTGGATAAAACGTCGATAGAAATTGGCAAACCCTAGGAATCGTTGGAGTTCTTTAATGGTTTTCGGTTCAGGCCAGGAGATGACGGAAGTGACCTTCCCCTCGTCCATGCGAACCCCTTGTCGATCAATGATGTATCCGAGGAACTGAACAGATGGTAAATGAAATGAACACTTCTCAGCCTTGAGATACAATTTGTGTTTCCTTAAGGTTTGTAGGACCTCCGCAACATGGTGGCGATGTTCGGCCTCACTCCGGGAGTAAATCAGGATATCATCAATGTAGACGATGACGGAGATATGGAGGAACTCCCGGAGGACTTCGTGGATGAAGTTCTGGAATACGGAGGGGGCATTGACCAGACCATAGGGCATGACCAGGTATTCGTAGTGCCCAGTAGGGGTCACAAACGCCGTCTTCCATTCGTCCCCCTCGCGTATTCGTACCAGGTTGTATGCGCTGCGGAGGTCCAACTTAGTGAATATTCGGGCAGATCGGAGTTGTTCCAGGGCCGCAGGGACGAGAGGAAGTGGGTACCTGAACTTGATGGTGCCTTGGTTCAGAACTCGGTAATCTATACATGGCCGCAGCCCTCCATCCTTCTTGGCCACGAAGAAGAAGCTTGAGGCAGCGGGTGACGTGGACTGGCGAATATACCCCTGACTCAGAGCCTCCTGAATGTACTCCTCCATGGCCTTAGTTTCTGGAAGGGACAACGGGTAGATCCTACCTCTGGGCATAGGAGCATCAGGAAGCAGGTCAATGGCGCAGTCCCATGGCCGATGTGGAGGTAGCTGGGAAGCTCTCTTGGGGCAAAATACGTCCTCGTATGAGGAGTAGATCTTCGGGATCTGAATGGATTGTTTCTCAACTGGACTTTCGACAGACGTGACGTAGACATTTATGGCCCTCTGGATCTGCAAGGGTAGGTCAGAAAAACAGCTGGAGACGCATTCTTTACCCCATCTTTTGATTTCTCCGGTGCCCCAAGAGAGGATGGGATCATGCTTCACCAGCCACGGGCGCCCTAGGATGATGTCCATTGATGCTCCCTCCAGAACCAGAAATTGAATTTCTTCTTTATGAAGTAACCCTACTCTGAGGGTTACGGGTTCACATTTACGATGGATACGTGCCTGGGAATGGATATCGGTGGTTATAGGTTGAATCTGGTAGACGTGCGTCGAGGCTTCGGTGTGGAGCTGGAGGCGGCGACAGAGGGCGTGCGAGATGAAATTTCCGGCTGACCCGGAGTCGATGAGGGCCGTGACTGAAATAGAGACAGAATGGGCAGTTAACTGAACATTGGTGGTGAGAGGGTGCATTTTTTCAACTGGAGAACTGAATACACTCACCAATGAACGTACTGGACGAATGGGACAGTCCAGCCTGACATGTCCTTCGGCACCACAGTACATACACAGACCCCGGGTCAGCCTCCTCTGTCGCTCAGTAATCGTAAGTCTACCAGACTCTACAATCATAGGTTCTGGTTCTGAAGGGACGACTGGCTCTGGCGGACGAAGGAGTGCTTGTGAGATTGATGGGAGATCATGCTGGTAGACCTTCAGACGATCAGAACATCGAAGTGATTGTTGGATGAATTTTTCCAACCCCATAGTATCGTCGAGGGCTGCCAGCTGTAACCTCAGGTTGGGCTCCAATCCGAGCCGGTAAGTTGTTAGGAGAGATCGCTCATTCCATCCACTAGCAGCAGCCAGAGTACGAAATCGGAGCGCATAGTCCTGGGTGGACATGGCTCCCTGCTTAAGATGATATAATTGTTCTCCGGCTGCTACTTCTCCATCTGCACGACCAAAGACATCCTTGAAATACGTGGTAAAACTATGAATGGAATTGGTTACCGGCCCAGCTTGCTGCCAGATGGTCTCAGCCCACCGGAGAGCCGACCCAGAGAGAAGGGAGATGATGAATGCAATTTTGGACCGATCTGTGGGGTATAAATCTGGTTGCATTGTGAATATCAGGGAACATTGTAATAGAAAGCCATTGCACTCCTCCGCCCCGCCAGAGTAGGGCGCTGGTCGAGCCATGGGACTGGATGAGTGGGTGGACGGTGAAGAAGTGCTCGGTGCTGGTGGTGCTTCGGGAAGTGGAGTAGCTGGCATTAACACTCTCTTCAGGGAGTCCACCAACTCCTGAATGGGATCGGGAGTGCTCATGCTGTAAACTGTAAGGTCCGGTCTTCTGTTAGGGAAGCAGACGGACAAGTTAGGTGAGTATATAATGAAAGATGTTTATTACAGCAGAGGAGCATACGAGGATAACAAAGGGGATGTGATTGTAGTATTGTTGAGATGGTATTCCTTCTTCGGAGCAGGATGGATGACAGACACTGAGGGAGACCGAATGCACACACCAGAGGGCTTGTGGGGAAGACAGACTGAAGACACTCAATACGGACAGGACACCGGGAACACTGGACAGACTGGAACAAAACAGAGATCAGGTAAGTTCAAGATATGAGATCAATGTGATAGTGACTACCAGGAGGTACTCGCTAGGAGTCCGCTTCGTGGGAACGAGACCGGACACTGACTGAAGTGAGGTGTGTGCTTATATAGTGAATGGAAGTGATTGGGTGCAGCTGTGCGTGGTTAATACTCAGGTGACGGTGATCGTTGCGTGATGCTGGTGGAAGAGCCTGGCCAATCCGTGACACATATAGATTAGTTTTGTAACTCAAATGGTTTGTAGCAATCGGTTTCCTTAAACGTTTTGAGTTGCCTTAACTTATTGGGTTTTACAGTATTCAGTTGGTTTGACTTCTCTTCATTTATTGGGTTAACATTAATCCATTTAATGGATTAAGTTGACAGTACTCATTAGGATTAGTTTTTGAGCTTAAATGGTTTGTTGCAATTGGTTTCCTCAAATGGTTTGAGTTACCTTAACTTTTTGGGTTTACAGTGTAGGAATAAAAAATACTATGGAAATCAATATGCTCAAAATATCATATATATATATATATATATATATATATATATATATATATATATATATATATATATATATATATATATATATATATATATATATATATATATTATTATTATTGTTTGCACAGTGGTTTATGTGATTTGAAACCTGCCCTCTGTGCTCATGAGTGCTCTGTTTTGTCACAAGGTTGTTTTGATCCAGTCAAACGGTGTCACAAATGCCATGATTGACAGATGGCACAACAAGAATATACACAGTCCCAAAGCCTTCACTATCATGAGATTTGTTGTGAAAAGCAGCAGACAGGAAAAAACAGTCATTTCCAAAGTCATTTCCATTTCCAAAATCCATTTCACGCTTTTAAGAGCCCTTCATAAAGAAATCAGGCACTGGTAAACATCTGCTAAAATGAAAGATTTCATCATTCAGACACGGTTTCCACCTGATATTAACATGCGTTTTCAGTGATCTGCTCGCAAGTGGTCAGCCAAGACACATTACAGTTACACCTGGTAATAACATGTGTTCGTATGTGTCTCTTGTGCCCACTTGCGTTGGGATTTCATTGAGATCCTTCACTCTTATTTGGTCACGCTCTACATGAGTTTTGCAAGAGCACACAGTGTGACGTACAGTACATTTACTATTGAATGAATGAGTATTACTCGCGGAGGAGTGGGAAAGCAAGCAAGTGAAAAGGATGTGAATAGAAACTATGATTTTGTTTATAAGCTGTGTGTTCTGGTTCAACATAATGTGGTTCAAGCTTAATGATCATGTTAGTTCAGTAGACAGAGGGTATACATTAAATAATATTTGTCAGTTAACAGTTTCCGTATTCAGAGATTCACTTTCAGTATATTTTTGGTTGTGAATTGCATCATGGGACCTTGATCTTTGATGTTGAAAAGTCAACTCTACAGTTTAACAAAGTGACTTTTGTTGACATTTTAGTCTTTTGAAATAATATAATATATGAGAAATAATAGAAATAAGAGAGAAATTGAGAGATAAGTTTGTAAAAAAAAAACTAAAAATGTACTGGCAGTTTATTACAAGGTTTTTTACTGTAATATACAACACCGACCTAGACAATATATCACTTTAAACTATTAAAAATTGTAATAAAAGTTTTTTTTTTTTTAACTTTTAAGCTTAAAAGTTGTTGGAAGAAAGATCAAGGTCCCATAATGCAATTCAAAAGCATAAATAAATGGAGGAAAATAAAAACTAAAAACATGAATCACAAATACTTATTTTTAAATTTTTACTCTGCTTTTTGTAACTAACATTTGTGAAAAACGAATGAAAAAAAAAATTGAATTAACAGAATTTTAACTGTCATAGTAAGAACAAATGCAATAAATTGAAACTGTAATACTGTATTACATGAGTACTGTAATGACAATGCATGAATAACAGAAATGAATAATCAAATATAAAATAACATACCATAGTAGTAGAACTTTTTGTGTTTCTTATAAAAGCTACAACAGTTTTTGTTTTTTACTCCAAAGCAGTGTGATTTCTGAAGTTGTCTTTTGTTGCTGCTTTTGTTGCAGGGTATACAGTAGGCCACTGTCACTTTAAGAGCTGCACGGATTCAATTATTGTTACATGTATATTTTCTTTCTTTGTTTATGTTCACTTATTACTGTACATGCCAGATGAAGGTCTATATGGTTAATCACAAAGCGCAAAGCCTATTGTTTTACATATTTATGTGGGTTTTTAAACATTTAGACATTTGTCTATTTTGTGTTCTATCTTTTGAGCGCAGTCTCAGATATTCTTCAAAGGAATCACACGTTCTTTTTAGTGCTTTTGAAAACATCAATAAATCTAATGAATTTTAAGTAATCAATCCCATTTTGCAAAAGTCGTGTTACATTTTACTGATTTCCGTGTGGAACCGGTCTTTTATTTGTAGTAATTAAAGCAATAATAATTTTATCTGGATTGTAGTATTTCATTAATCATTGTAGGCTGAAATTGAATCTTGAAATTTGTATTATTTGCACAGTCCTTTGAGCATATTGCACCTGTATTTAGCCACAGTGGAATGAACCGCCAACTATTCCAGCATATGTTTTATGCAGCAGGTGCCCTTCCAGCAGCAACCCAACACTGGGAAACACCCATACATTCTCACATAAACACACACACACACATACACTACAGCTAATTAACTTCATCCAGTTCACCTATAGAACATGCCTTTGGACTGTAGGGGGAAACAGGAGAGACACACAGGGAGAACATGCAAACTCCACCCAGAAATGCCAACTGACCCAGCCAGGACTCGAACCAGCGACCTTCTTGCTGTAAGGCAACAGTGCTAACCACTGAGCCACCGTACCACCCATTTACATAACATATAACACTAAATTACAAATTAGCTTACAAAGCTTATTGCTGACTGAATTCTTGGTAGAGATGAGAACAGAGAACTGGTAAATTTTTGTTGGACCAGTAGGTAATTGGATTGATACCAGAGTACTGGTAAGCTTCAGGACAATCAGAACTGTTAACGATACTGAAGCTGCTTTGTCTCCCATATACTTTGATGCTAATAGCAAACTCGAAGCTGCTGCTTATCATTTTACATTTTTTCATCGAACTTGTTCACCGAGCCCCTCCTGACTAACTGCATGCCCTGCCCTCATGAAATTTAAAACAAAGGAGTACAATCAATGTGCGAAATATACATTGACGATCTGGGGGGTCAACTGTTTTGGTTAGTTTGTATAATACATGCTTCAGTCATTTATAATTTACTTTTAATTACATCTAGTTTATTATTAAAACATATTTAAGTTTTCAGCGTTTTGAGGGATATTTAATGTATTCTGACCTAGAGTATATGCTCTGATCAGCTATTTCAGATGTTACTGTAAGTTAAACTACAAACTATGTATCTAATTGGATTTGATTTTCAGGATAAATAGAGATGCAAACACATATTTTAAAAGAAAACAAAGTCTATTGGTGCTCTAGATCTGCCACCTCAGACGTTTGGTGATTGGAAACAAGCGGTCAAGGTGTGACAGGTTAGCATGGCTGTGTTAGCATCTGCTGGTTGGTGATGTAACAACACAGTGCAGTTCACAAAAGCTATCATCTCTGCTCAATTTTGTGCGTATATAATTAAATCAATCATTCATTTATTCAATCAATCAAACAATCAATCACTATGCAAAAGACTGATTGGCGCAATTATGCATTAACAATTTATTAAATTTATCAATCCCCTCCAAACCCCCCTGTAATTCGCACCCCGAGTGCAGTTTCACTAGAAATATAAAAATTTCAGTGCTGACACCTTGTGGACAAATTAAGTACTGCAAAAATGATTCAAAGCACTTGTGTGAGCTGGTCATACATCCAATCGTCAGTTCGAAAACTTGAGACGTGCACATAGAGTATAAAAAATGTACAATAATTACAAACTGCAGTTACTCTACTTACAGATCGAGGATTTGAAATGTAGCCAATTCATTTCTTCATACGGGTAGGTCTGTTTATTGTCCTCTGTTTTCCTTACCTCTGATTTCCGTCAACAGCACTGAAACAAAACATAAAAAAGGTGTTCTGAATCGGTGCATATGTCAGCAGCTAGGTTTTGGTTCTCAAACACTGTTTATTTTAGCTTAGAATGTTTAACCTGTATCCCATTTTGTAAAATATTATAAACAGCTTGGTTCTCCCCGTCTGATTTAACAGGACCTGAAGCTCAGTCTTGCTTGCAGAGTTAACAGGCTGAAAGCATTTTCTGAGGACTCTTCAGACCTTTGTGTTTTCCCTTTGGCCTATATGTGATATGTGTGGCGTATGTGTCTCCTGGCCCGTTTCTCTGTGTCACGCTGTGATTAAATGGTTGTTTCAGTGGCTGGGTCATGAGGCCTTTCGACATTATTAAGACAGAAGTGGCTGGCAGGGGCCGGCTGGCGCGATTGGAAGGATTAATTACAGCCTGTCTCATTTCGGCAGAGTCTCTCTTATTATTATCGATTGAGGTGTTGGAGATGAGACTTCGAAGATGCTGCTCATTTGAAGCAGAACGCTGATGCATAGGGAGCGCTAGCAGCTATCAAACTCAGGATACCCATTCGTTATAAAGCGACTGCAGAGCCTGAACTTAGATTAAACCTCATCGCATTGTGCTTTGGTGAGCCTTGAATGCACATATGCTGCACTAGGAAACAACATAGCGATATTTGAGGCATGAAAGTTGATGATGTGGATTCATGTGCTCAGTCGCAGAGTGAACATTGCAGCTGATTCAAAGTTCACAGGATTGACTTCACATCGCTCTGGTGATTGAAAAGCTTATTGAAGTTGAGAGAGAGTTAACAGAAAGTCATATTACAGCTTAGATGTGGTTCACCTGCAGTGAAAGGCTCACCTGAGGTGATTGAAAACAAGAGGTCAAGGTCTGACAGGTTAGCATGGCTGTGTTAGCATTTGCTGGTTGGGGATGTAACAACACAGTGTGGTTCACAAAAGCTATCATCTCTGTTCAATTGTGTGCGTATAGAATTAAATCAATCATTCATTCAATCAATCAAACAATCAATCACTATTCAGAAGGTTTCTTTTAGATCAGTGTTTCTCAACCACATTCCTGGAGGTATACCAACATTGCTTGTTTTGGATGTCTCCTTTGTCTGTCACACCCATTACAAGTCTTTCAGTCTCTGCTAATGAGCTGATAATCTGAATCAGGTTTATATAGTAAAGGAGACAAGGAAATGTGCAGAGTTAATGGTCCTCCAGGAACATGGTTGAGAAAAAATCACTGCGTCCGAAACTGCCTACTACTCAGTAGAGACTGCATTTGAGTTTAAATGTACTACTCACCCGTTATAAAAGTATGTTCTATACAGTATGAATGTCAGTAGTACGAATGGAACTCAAACATACTACATACACAATTTTGTCATGATCACGTGATCTTTCGCGGGGCATCATGGGATAGCATAGCATGCATCGGATGCGCACTTCAGTATCTCGCTATCTATCTCACTATAGTAGGTCATCCAGGTACTTCTCACACACTGTTTTTCGAATTCTATGAATTCGGACACACTACTTGCTCGCATACTCTTTTTAGCGTACTATATAGTATGGAAGTATGAGATTTTTTATTTTTCTAAGCAGAAATTCAAACCGTTTCCCTGATGACGTTTGACGGTTGCCAAATTAGTGAAATAAATGACCAAAGTACCAAATAACACCTGCCATGAGTATAACCGCATTCACCATCGGGAGGCGCTATAATCACTCTCGTAGGACAATTTTGCTTTCACAATCCAAAGTAAATAAAGTAATCCAACATGTGCGCCCGATAGCTCCGCCTCTCTGCTGCATGAGCAAAGCTGCGGTCGTTGAGTGCGTGAAGTGTCCGACATTTCAAAATTCATTTTACCAGTTAAATAAGTGCATCTTCGGGGTAATTAAAGTGCACTTATTATTATTAATGTTTTCAGTGGGAATGCACTACTAACACTGTTTATACTACAATATTGTGTAGAATAGTGCATAAGTATGTGATTTGGGACGCACCTACAATTTGCTGCGGTAGGAAAAGCTGCTTAAATCTTTTCTTCATTTAATAAATGACTTCCACCTCAGAAGGCAATCCTGACACATAGTTAACGCGCGGTGGCATTTGAATGCGTGCGACGCGAAGCAAAGACGCTATTGATTCTGGAGATCAGTAATAATATAACAACACTATTACTGAAACAGTTACAGCATTTTAGAATGACCAAAACAACATTTCAGATGTTTTACAGTGTGCTCAGCCTGCTGGTTTGTCCATTCACACACATTTTTATCATCACATGATCTCTTATAACAAAATCACATGCCCTTTTTTAATTGTGCATACTGGAATTTGTTCGGTAAAATTGTTTCCATCACAGTTTATGCGCATCTTTTCTCATTGAATAAAAAGTTTATCCTTCTCAGCTACGCGCATATGCTTTTTTTGCACATTTTCAAAATGCATTTTGGCTTTTCTATCAACTGTTATTTTATGGGTATATCCAAAATGCACTTAAAACAAGGGGTGGATGGAAATGTAGGGAGTGATGCACTAATGAGGCTGTAAATATATGTGTAATTTCAAGAGTTCACACTTAGCTGATGATTCATCAATAGCTTGTTTGGCATGCTGTCCCGGGAGAGAGCCCCGAGCTCAAGGGATCCTCGAGCCCGGGGCTTCCTCCCGTTTGCAGAGCGAGAGGGGAGCCTGAGCTCGGTGGATCTCAGAACTCCCCGTCTGCAGTAGCTAAGGGAACCCGTGAGGAAAAAGCAAGGGGGCTAGACAAATGTTTCATTGTTATGCATGATGTATATTTTTTGGATGGTGGGAGGAAACCGGAGAACCCGGGGAAAACCCACGCGGACACGGGGAGAACATACAAACTCCTCACAGAAACACCTACTGGCCTGGCAGGACCAGGGTTGGCAGTGTTCTTGCTGTGGGGCTAACAGTGCTAACCACTGGGCCTCCGTGCCGCCCGATCTAAGGTGAAGGAGGAGAATGGGGAGGAAGGGGGGTTTCTACCAAACGAAGATAAGGTGGACTGAAAACTGTGGTTATTTATAGTAGCTTATGGCTCATATGATTGGATGATACTGATTAGCTTAATACGAGACCGGCTGTGATAAATCATAAGCACGTGATCCTCCCGAAATTAGTTTATTAATAAACTTCACGTTGCAGAAGGAATTTATAATTGAATTAAATACTGTTCTTTCAAACTTTCATCAAAGTATCACAGTTTACACTATTATGTAAACATTTTATAATGTTTTAACTTTTTTAACTATTGATCATAATAAGGAATGTTAATGAGCAACATGGAGATATTAAATTATTTGTGATGAATCAGATCACATGAGAGTAAAGACTTGAGTAATGATGCTGAAAATTCAGTTTTGGTATCAGAGGATTAAATTATTGTACATTTTAAAACGCATTTAAACCAGGTACCTTAAAAGGAATTATATTTTGCTGAATTGTTTTTTCTTTGTTTATAGTTGTACAGATTATTGTAAGACACCATTTGAGTCTACTTTTTGTTGTTTTTATATAGACACAATGGTAAGAAGAAAAAAAAAAACATTGATAAAATGTAAATTGATAATTTGTGAACTTCTATCTGAAACCGGTTTGTCTATTCCCAGTCTGAATATCTACTATCTGCTGCACCATATGAGCAACTTTCCAAAAAAAAGGGGGAATTTTTATAGTGGATTTAAGTTTCCTCAACAAAGCACTGAATTGATATGAATGGGAAGATTATCAGAGAGATTCACCAGATTTCATAAGCCTCCATGATTGAAACTAACCAAGAGTCATTAAGGAAATGTATTAGGTTTAATTCTTGTGATATCTTGATAGTGCATATATGAGATTCAGACCAAGTAATAAACACTTAAAATGAAATGAGGCACCAGTAATGGCCTTGTTTACAAGCTCAAAGCTTGCAAGCTGCAGAAACACTTAGACCTGTAAGTCCTGCACTTCACACTCCCAGCACACCATCATGCCAATGAGGGAATTAGCAAATTAGTCATCTTTCACCGTCACTGTCGTCTGTGGGTTGCTTTTAATCGTGTTTGTTCCAGCTCACATTCTACTGCCGTTTCTTACAAGCGTGCCACTGAATGAAAATGTGCTACAAACTCAGTATGCACATGTTTTTTTGTGATTGTGCAAGAGCTACTCATGTTGATTTCTGAGAGCTGCATATGCCATTTCCTATTTGTTCTGCAGCCAAACATTTGGTTTGATTTTTGCAGATTTGGAATAAACATTTTCTGTCTCCGCTTTAGTGTGGAGAAACGGTAATGACAACACTTGCATGTAATTATTTATGAACAGTATACAGGTGGGGAAAAAATAAGCATCAAAACTTTTATTAATTTGTTTTCCTTCAGCTTAGTCCCTTATATATCAATGAACCGCCAACCTATCCAGCATATGTTTTAAACACCAGAAGCCCGTCCAGCTGTAACCCAGTACTGGGAAACACCAGCATCAAAACAATGCAGCTTTATTTTCAACACAGGCTTATTCTGAAAATGTAGCCCTAAATATATTTCTGGAGATTGCGAACTATGTAGCCAGAAGTACATTTGGCTGCATTTTGTCTTTAAAAATTAACGCTAAGGGCCGGTATAATGCCATTCCTTTTTGTGCTTACCAGCTGACCGCTTACCTCTGTATGGACAGCTGTCCGCTGTTACCAGTTTGTCCAGTTAGCTTGCCATGTATGTTGGCGGACTTGAGACGCAGAGAGGAGTTGACCATGACGACGGGGTTCGAGTCCGGCGAAGAGCGGTTCCAGAAAGCAGGAAAGACAAAAACAGAAGCCAAAAAATAAAATAAACAATAACAGGGTGAGAAAATCAGGCGAGGGCTTTTCTTTTTCCTGATTGCTATTTAAAACTGTCAGTTGGGTTTAGGAAAGTGGGTGGGCGGGTCAGTCGATCAGTCAGTCATTCAGTTAGTCGACAGCGGCCTCTGGTGAATTTATGCAAGAAGAACAGGCGCGACTGGCACTTGAGAGAGAAATTTGACATTTAAAAAAGTGTACACAATGGCCCCTGGTGGATTCATGAAAACAAAAACTGCATAAAACTTAGCTCCTAGGACGTATTTGGCACTCTCCAGAAATGTCTGTAGCAGTACATTTTCAGAATGAGCCTGGGTTGTGTATTTTTCTCCTGTGCATTAGAATGTGTCCTGTTGGTTTTTTTTTTATATTATCATGCATTTATTATCATATATTATCACACATTTTTATCAACAACACCTACTAGAATGTAATTTATGAATCATTTAAAGACTCCAAAATGATTAACTGTCATTTTTTTATATCTTTACACTATTCTCCAAACCACTATTTTTGTGCGTTTCTACTCTTAAACACTTACTCGTTTGTATACTTTTAAGTTTGTTTTGTTTTAAAAAGTTATTTTCTATTCTATAATTGTTTTAAACCAAACTTTTTTTAGTAATGTCATCGTTACACATTACAAAAACTAAATTGTATATCCAAAAAAAAGTGAATTCTTGAGTGGTCTTTTAATTTTTTCATTTTTTTTCTTTTTCTTTATTTTTTTCAGTAGCTGTACAGTGGTCCCATGCTATAACGCAGTTCACCTTTCATGGCCTCACAGCTTCACAGATATTTGTAGTGCAATTTGACTTTTTTTTTTTTTTACAGCACATTGTGTTCTGTATCCTGATTGGCTGTAGACCATTGTCAATCAATCTCCTCCGTGTCTCCTGTACAGTACAGAATGCTCTCAGCTTGCCAAATTAACATAAATCAGTGTGAGTTTCAACAAGGTGCAAAAAGGGTTGTCCACAGCAAGGCCATTGTAAACAGACCGGATGTGCTGTGCCACACAGCGCCTTGTATTTTACACTTCTAAACATAGGTTTATATAAAGGTACGCACCGGCATTACAAGTCGGCGACTGTCTGCTGGTTCCCAGCTGCGACTCAGGATACTGTTCATAATTCTGCCGCGCCACAGAGCACAATCTGAATAATTTCATTTTAAATAACATGTGAATGTGCGCATCCTGTTTGTGTTACTTCCAACTTTCATGTGCGTGGTGCATCAGGTGTGCAACCCCCTTAAAAATGGAGTGCGCTTTAGCATTGTAGATCAGTAACTGCAGGAAAAAGAACATTACACTGGATGCTAACTTTAGTCCCTTTCACACATACATACCTTTTTGGAAAATTTCGGCAAAAGGGGTCATATGTGAACTTGCCCTTTTTGAAAATACCAATAAATTTGCTCCGGTAATTTTCTGGAAAGAGAAGTTGTAACATTACCGGTAATTTTCCAGATAGGTGCTCTGTGTAAACACAGAAGGAAAATTGCCGGAAAGAGCAAGTTCGCGTTTAAAACCAGCTGACGTGAGACATCTACTCCAGCCAATCAGAACATTCAGATGCATTCACGCGCTGTTTCTGAAAATAAAAGCCTTTGAATATTTTTCCAGACATATTTAGCTGCTAGATGTTAGTCAGATAACATTTTTATGTTCCTAATGCCAACTGTGTAAAATATTTGCTATAAAATGTTTATGACAAACTGCTGTTTGTTTACCTTCAAGTTCTGCTTCAGTTGCTTGACATGTGTACACGTGAAGCAGCCGGTGAGCCCCAGTACACACAAATATGTACATCTATACATGTGAAAGTGTTCCTATGTTTTCATTGAAGTTGTTCACAATGCTTATCTATCCACAGAATTTGTAATGTAGTCAAATGTGTAAACATTTAGTTGCGGTTCACGCTTCTGCCTTTGGATGTCTCTGGGACAAAGCAGCTGCATAAATGCTAAAGCTTTAAAAAAAAAAAAGTGAAACCATCAACAAAAGCCCAACCCCTTCTATGTTTACAAATACAAGCATGGCCATTTAGAGGTCATTTCTGGTTATGATGTCAGAATTTACCGGTATTTTGGAATGGATGTGTGAATAGTCTTTTTCCGGAAAAATTCCAGGAACATTCCAGGTAAAGTTCTCCACTGTTTTCCACTGGTATCGCTGTGTGAAAGGGGCTATTATTCGCACAAAAGCTAAAACGGTTTATGAACCTTTTGCTGACAACGCTGAATTTTTGCACCTGACAACATGTTTTGTTGTTTGGTTTCATTCTATAATTCTGGACTTATTTTTCTACGAAAGTTTGAGCTTTGAGAATGTTTAAATGAGAGAAAATTGTGATGCTAATGTTAAAATGTTAAAGTCTGTCTGAAACAAGTGTTTAAAGTGTGTGGTACGGGGTTTTACAGCCTTAAAATATCTATATTAATTGTAAAAAAATAAAGCAGACTACTTTACGGATTAGAGTGTAACTCCCGCGAATAACAAGGGACCACTGTATATCTGTTACCCTGAATGACAGTGGAAAAAAATCACAAATACTTTGACATTTTTCACTAAAGTTAATTAGAACATTAAAGCAGACGCTTTACTTGCATTTAATAAATATTTTAAATCAAATGGGACGTCTTGTCTTTGACCCATGCTTAAAATATGCATGCATAAAATAAATATGCATGCATGAGACGACTTTGATGTCCACGGCACACCGTGATCAATATTTAGCACAGAAAAGATCAATACAAGCCGAATATTACCTATTAAGCATAAAAGTGAGTCCACCATGTTTCATCAATTGATTTTTTATTTATTAATTTTTGCATTATGCAATCATGAATTAGCTCTTCTTTCCTTGAAAACAACATGCACAGCACCTGACTATATCTGCAATTTTTTTCCCTTTTTTAGGGAGACATTTGGGAAAGGCTTATCAAGCTCAGCTTCATCAAGCAGAAAAACGTCCCTCTAATTGCTGCATGCTCCCTGTGATTTATCCAAGCTCCCGTGTCGTGTCTCCGAAAAGCCAAAGAAAAACATACGCCGTTCCCTTCATAACCTCAGCTGATTGCAGATGATAATTATCACATCTCTCCCTCCCTCACAATAGGAGGGCAACCTTAGGAAAATTAGCAGCTGTCAAACGGAGCCACGTCTCTTCTGACTGCTAGTCTCTTCTTTTTGTGTCTATTTTCTTATTTTTTACCTTGTCAATGGCTGCTGTGCAACTTCCCTGCAGGAATTGCAGCTGCAAGTCAAGGGCATTTGATCGTAGTATTTTACAAGAGACTTCTTCGTTTTTTTAACTCTCTGCCCCAAATCCACAGGCAAAAAAGGATGGAAACCAGCGTTAAACTCAGCCTTGCAATGTTAGAGTGTGTGTGTGTATGTGATCTCACTCTCCTCTCTTGTCTTAATTCAACTACATCCTCTCTCTGTGCCGACCTGGAGGCGAACGCTTACCAAGGCCAAATTGTAATGCAGATCACTTTGGTACAAAACCTCACATGAGACGCTTACAGATCCCTGATGTATACACTGAGAGAGTGTAAGGCTGAATTTCTCATCTACCACCTAAATCGGCCCTGTCCCAGTCAACTTAGCGTTTACTCCGGTCTTCGGGGATTCTTCTCTCTCCAGGCTTTGTGTCTACAGTCTCTACGCAGCCTCCAATTACAGCCCACTCTATATCTACTACAAAGAGAAAGAAATATTGTGATGTGTAGGAAAAATTGGTGACAGTATTTACACAGCGCAAAAGCATGTGCTTGTAGGGGCATGATGCTTTTCCTGGTGACGTGGACCGGATTCGCGAATCACAGCACATTATGTTAGCTGACCAATCAGAGTCTCTTGAAGGCAGGCTTTCGGAGGAACTAGGAAATATGACAGTCGTTTTCATGTTAGCTGAGTAGCTGTATATAATCAAAGCTCTATGAAAAAAAAAACCTTGATTTTCTACAACTGAAGCATGAGCAAACATTGCTTTGCATCTTATAAACACAGCCAAACCATAAAATAATCTCTGGATCACCCCTTTAATTACCCCTTAAGTACTTTTTGTTTGATTTTGGATTTATAAAACCTTTTTTTCTTTATTGTTTCACTTCAGTGTAATGGTAGGAGCCACTGTTTTTATTTTATGTTACCAGTATGTTTATTTATTTATTTACATTTTCAACTCTCAAAGTGGTTGTTGACTTGCGTTTTATGAATCATCAATTACCTCTGTTTCTTAAAAGAGGTTTTAAACCTTTCTATTGAACACAGCAAAACTGCTTAAATCTTAGATGGCCGCAGGGAGAGTAAATTAACAGCAGATTTTCATTATTGGGTGAACTTATTTTTTTCCATATTGGCATAGCTTTCTGCATAATCTTTATTGAATCTTGTTAGTTTTTTATTAAAACAAAAGGGGGAAAAGGTTTCCAGCTGAGTAAGAAAAATCCATTTCATTACATAAGTTCTCTAAAACAAGTTTCAGCATCTTAAGCAGCTGCTTTTACATATATCTTGTTTTAAAGACGTTTACTTAATGACATTACTGTTACTGGAAAACAATGCAAAAATTAGGATATAAATTGTGTGATTAAAAATAATCAATTTAGTTCTATAGTAAGCATGTTTCAATCTGGGCAGTATGGTGGCTCAGTGTTTAGCACTGTCACCTCACAGCAAGAAGGTCGCTGGTTTGAGTCCTGGCTGGACCATTTGACATTTCTGTGTGGAGTTTGCATGTTCACCCTGTGTTGGTGTGGGTTTTTTTCTGGGTGCTCTGGTTTCCCCCACAGTCCAAAGACATGCGCTATGGGTGAAATTAATTTACTAAATTGGCCATAGTGTATGAGTGTGTGTGTGGAATAAGAGTGCATGGGTGTTTCCCAGTACTGGGTTGTGGCTGGAAGGTCATCCGCTGCATAAAACATTTGCCGGAATACTTGGCGATTCATTCCGCTGTGGCAACCTCTGAAATAGAGACTAAGCTGGAGGAAAATGAATGAATGAATGAATGAAAATGAATGAATGTTTCAATCTTTCTCTCTTTTCTGCCAAACAACTCCAAATAACTTTTTTTTAGTCAGTTTATTTCAAGAAATGTTGCATCCTTGAAAGTTTTCTTGCAGTTAACTGTTAATTCTAAATCTTTAAAAATGCACATAGAAGTAACGAATAGCACCCTATGTTTGTTTATGCATCTACTGAACCAGCTTATGAATATGAATGCTATTCAGTGGCATATAGGCTGCTATACAATGTGCAATACTGTATTTCCCTTTAGCAATGTTTATTCAGAGGCAACAGTAATCCTGGCTCTGATAAAAAGTGGTTCCCTTGACAAAACACAGCTGAAGGCTGTTTTGCAGCCCTGTGCTAAATGAAGCTGATGAACCCTCTTCGCCCTTAATAGAATAAATGCATTCCAAGTTAGTCAAGTTACAATATACAAAGTTCAAGAGTGAATCTCTTGTGATTTACTTCAGCCTGAGGAAACAGCCACTTGCCTTACCATCAGTTGAAAATACACCCGACTGACTTCCTAGCTTCTTACATTAATGTACACGGATTAGTCAAAACATATAGATTAAATTCAGCTCAAATATCTTATTATTATTTTTTTGTTCCATGGCTGTAAATTAGTTTTAATTTTCTTTATATTTCTAAACATAATTTTAATAACTAATTTCTATTATATTTGCCATGATGACATTACATAATATTTTACTTGATATTTTCAGGATATTAGTATTCAGCTTAAAGTGCAATTTAAAGGCTTAACTAGATTAGTTAATTAGGCAAGCTATGGCAGTTAGGCAAATCATTGTATTTGATGGTTTGATCTGTAGATATTATAAAAATATATTGCTTGAGGGTGCTAATAATATTGACCTGAATAAAATTGAATAAAACTGCTTTTATTGTAGCTAAAATAAAACAATCAAGACTTTTTTTCAGAAGAAAAAATATTATAAGAAATACTGTGAAAACATTTGGGAAATATTTGAGAAAAAAAAAATCAGGAGGACTAATATTTTTGACTTCAACTCTTTCTCTATATATATAGTTATTTAGTAAAATATAGTAATTTATATACCGTAAAATGTTGCTCAATTTCAATCCATTTCAATTGATTCTGTGGTGTTAAAGGAATAGTCTACCCAAAAATAAAAATGTAATGTCAATGTCAATTTTATTCATATAGCACTATTTAACACAACCAGAGGTTGACCAATGTGCTGCACAGTACAAATCAAAACAGATCAAAAACTAATGTATATATAAAATTATTGCTTAAACAGACAATTTTCACTGATAAAATGCCAAATCAAAGAGGTAAGTCTTCAACCTAGATTTAAAAACAGACAGGTTGAATTTTACCTCTTAATTTACTCACCCTCACGCCTTTCTCAGTGTATATGACTTTTCTTCAGTCAGATGGCCACGGTCGGAGTAGTTTTAAATTTGATCCTGGCTCTTCTATTCTGTTTAATGGTGTTTGGATAGAAGCTTTTATCTTAAAGCTTCCAAAAGCACATAAATTCATCATAAAAATAACCCATACACCACATGTCTTATGAAGAGGTTGGATGTATTTTTGTAAAATAAATATTTCAAATGTCTTATAAACTCCAGTTACTTACTTTCAGCAGAGGCCGAATGCACGTTATGCGCCACTGACGTATACATCGTAAAATCCATTAATACAGACAGACACATGTACGCAACATTTTAATGTAATATAGTGTATAACGTTATAATGTCAAGCTAAATAGTTTTATTGTTCATCATCGTCTTCTTGGTAAACAACTAATAGCATGTCTATTCACACTACTAGCTTCCACTACGAATGCATCTTACATCATGCATCATACATTGTATGCATCAATTGCACATAATGTACATTTGACTGCCAAACATTTTCACATTATATTCTTTGTTACAAAATACATTGATGTGCTTGATAAGGCATGTGTTAACCCCCTGGCATTTATGCGCTTTTGCATGCCTCAAAATGTTGCAACATAGACTCATTCTAAAAACGTACCATTATATACATTTCTGGAAATCACGAATTATGTAGCCAGAGGAACATATGGCTACATTTTGGTTTTTAAAATGAACGATACGAGGCAGTATGATGCTGTTCCTTTTTGAGCTAGCAGCTGACCGCTTTACTCTGTATGGACGGCTTTTCTGCTGTTACCAGTTTGTTCAGTGGCTTGCCATGTATGTCAAAGAATTTGAGATGAAGATTGTAGTTGACCGTGACAATGGGGTTCAAGTCTGGTGAAGAACGGTTCTAGAAAGAATGTGGTAAAATCTGAAAACATGGTAAAAGTCAGGCTGCCGCGAGGGCTTTTCTTTTTCTGGATTGCTTTTTAAAACACTGTCGATTGGGTTTAGGGAAGTGGGTGGTCACTGGTCAATCGGTGCTTTTTAAAACACTAATGCTTGGGTTTAGGGAAAGTGGTGGGTGGAGGGATCGTTCAGTCGGTCAGTGAGTCAGTCGACGGCGCCTTTGGTGGATTTACACTAGAACTGCAGGTGTGAATGGCACTTGCGACAGAAATTTGAGATCTCAAAAAATGTACACAGCAACCTCTGGCAGATTTGCGAAAACCTGGGATGTATTTGGCGCTCTCCAAAAATGTACATACAGCATGGTTATGTACGTGGTCTCCTTAACCAAACACACCTGATTCAAATCATCAGCTCATTAGCAGAGACTGAAAGACCTGTAATAGGTGTGACAGACAAAGGAGACATACAAAACATGCAGCGTTGGTGGTCCACCAGCAATGTGTTTGAGAAACACTGTTCTATCCAACACTATTATACAGCATTTTGTGGTGAGCTATTCCTTGAACGATTCTTATTTTAAGTAAAGAATATATTCACTCTATATTTTGCAAGTTTAGGTTATTTATCTAGTGTACTGAACTATTCAATAACTGTAATTTAAAATAAATCATAAGACCATGCTGATTATATATACAGTTGAAGTCAGAATTATTAAACCCCTTTTAATTAATTAATTTTTTTAAGTATTTCTCAAATAGTGTTTAACAGAGCCAAGAAATTTTCACAGTATGTCTGATAATATTTTTTCTTCTTGAGAAAGTCTTATTTGTTTTATTTCGGCTAGAATAAAAGTAGTTTTTAATTTTTCAAAACCATTTTAAGGACAAAATTATTAGCCCCTTTAAGCTATTTTTTTTAGACTGTCTAAAGAACAAACCGTCATTAAACAATAACTTGCCTAAATACCCTAACCTGCCTAGTTAACCTAATTAACCTAGTTAAGCCTTTAAATGTCACTTTAAGCTGTATAGAAGTGTCTTGAAAAATATCTAGTCAAATATTTTGTACTGACATCATGGCAAAGATAAAAGAAATCAGTTATGAGAAATGAGTTATTAAAACTATTATGTTTAGAAATGTGTTGAAAAAATCTTCTTTCCGTTAAACAGAAATTGGGGAAAAAATAAACATGGGTGGCTAATAATTCAGGAGAGCTAATAATTCTGACTTCAACTGTATATATTTGGTGTTCACACAGATTTCTATTGCATCCAGAACTCTCTTCTTGGTGCAGTGCATTTTGTGTCTTCATTGATGGAAAATTGTGTTATTGCAAATCTTATCAAATGTGTTGCTCCCCAGACACACACAACGCTTTTTCTTAATCCTCACACAATTACGTCTGGTAATCAGGTGGCCGTCGGTAGAGCACATTACAGCAAGCGGGAGCTGGAGACAAATGCGGGAGCTCCCATCATGCCCTCTAGAGGAGACTCTTCAGTCAATAATGGAGACTGATTCTGTGTGTGTCAGCAATTTACAAACAACAGCCAACAGGAATCCCACCAGAAGGGATACAATTAATCACAACAGGCGAGTTGTAAGCGTCTGCTCGGAGATCTCGCTCTCCCGCAGTCTTCAGAGTAAAATGCCACTGCATCATTATTAAGGCTGGAGTCTGTTGAGTTCTTATGCTGTCAGTGGTGGACGGAAACAGAGTGTTTTTTTACTTCACTGCTGTACTTAAATGCATTAAGTAACTGTAATTTGTTGAGTTGTTTTACTTTAGGAAACTTTTATTTTGTGTTTTATTTGTGTAGTTCGTCCATCACTGTATGATGCGTGCAGTTACTGGAATCTTGCATTGGTGTGTATTGTAAACCTTGAAACATCTGGTTTATGAGCTGTAGAAGCAGCAGTGAATGGTGCGCTATTAGAGGAGTGTGTATTGAGATCAGCACAGTCAATGCTCCATCACAAGCCATCCGCTCGAGGAAGAGTAAAATTACTCCTCTAAAAACTACCGGAGTGGGTGGAAACAAGCGGATCATGTCAAAATACATTTACGTTACGGTTCCGCCATGCAGCCAGCAGAGTCTGTGTTGTGGTTTTCCGCTGTTTGCCGTAGCTGGAGGGGGAAGTAGTGTACACAGTGTGTGTTTTAATTACAATTTTCATTTGAAAAGACATGAAGGATGAGAAAATGGGGTACTCATTTGAGAAATGAATCATTTTGAATCAGGCTCTTTGATGACTGACACTGTTTCTGACAGTTTAAACACAAAGAACGATGCTATCAGAGTCAGTGAGAAATGCATTATAATATTTTAAATAGTCAGTTTTGTTTATTTTATTGTATCCTGTTCTAACAACTTTGTGTTTGTTCCCACTTTAAAGATTTAAAGACTATAAAGATCTATAAAGGTCTTGCAACCAACAGTTTAGTTAATGTCCATTTTTACATAACAATAATAATAATAACCCTACCTGACGAAAGACTTGTCATTGATCCCACATTCAGGATCAACAAATAATAACTTGACTTCTAGTTGATCATTTGGAAAAGTGACAGAAGGTAGATGCTTGAATGATTTCATAAATCATCTATTGAACAACATCCTATTGGAACCCTCATGGACCCGATTTTCATAGAAATCGGTCAAGTTTGGTGAAGGAAAGTCATGGTTTGGAGTTACATTCTGTATGGGGGCCCATATACAGTAGTAACGTGCCCGTTACATTTCAAACCACAGGAGAGGGCAAATTCTTTAGCAGGATAGCGCATCTCATACTTCAGCCTCCACATCAAAGTTCCTGAAAGAAAAGATCAAGGTGCTCCAGGATTGGCCAGCCCAGACACCAGACATAGACATTACTGAGCATGTTTGGGGTAAGATGATGGAGGAGGATGAATTCAAAGAATCTTGATGAACTCTGCGAGTCCTGCAAGAACACTTTCTTTGCCATTCCAGATGACTTTATTAATAAGTTATTTGAGTCACTGGAGAGATGTATGGATGCAGTCGTCCAAGCTCATGGGAGTCATACATAATATTAATTATTTTTTCCACTGCACCATGACTTTATATTCTTTATTGTACTTTATTTCTATTAGTTTTTTGTCTAAGCAAAGTCAGACCTTACTGTTCTAATTCAATAATTTATTTTATTTTGGTAAAATAAGCATGATCTAGAGGCCTTTGCCTCTCATATCTGCCACTTCTGATACCAAATGATCAACTAGAAGTCAGGTAATTATTTGTTGTTTTTAAAACTTGGATATGCAAGACTTTTGTCAGGTAATGTACATACATAAATACATACTATTTAAACCATTAATGTAATTATTAACATTTGATACCATATAATTATTTAGTAGACTAGTTGTTCTGGACTTTTGGCTGAGGCCAATGAGGTATGGTTGCAGGCATTGTTTTCAAACACACTTCATTGTATTCCCTTTCATTCGGTTCTCTTGTTTAATAATTTTACAGACGAAAAAATAAATGGAAATAAAAATGAAATCAAATTGAGTTTACTGTAAAACAATAATGTATCACCAAACAAGTGAAAAATTCACTTTCAAAAATTGTCAGATGCACTTCTGTTCACTTTCCATGCTTTTATGATCTTCAAAAATCGCTACAACACAAATATTGTTATAAATGTTTTAACATGTTTAAATGACCATTGGTTGGCTACTATTGCTCTGTTCTTGTAGCTCATTCTTCTTAATGGTTGCTGAATACTAAACAGGATTGATATACAGTACTGTATATAAAAAGGGGCAATCACATATTTATGTGCTTGTGATATCATAATTAAGTGATTTTTCACTCCAGGTCAGGATGAACATGGGCCTTTAGAAGTTTGTGATTTGTCTAAAGTGTTGCCATCTCTGCTGGTTACTGTAGAAAACATTTAGTCATTAATAGAACAGGCTGAAAATATGCATGAGATTTACAGCAGATTTGCCCTTGAGCGATATGCAAAGTTAATATTTTCTATTTCCTCATAAATTATGCGAGAAACTGTATAAAAAAAATGAACTGATCCCCGGTGAAATTGCAGTTTTGATTTTCTTGACTAGATATTGTTCTACAGCTTCTGGAAATAAGCATTAATTAATCAACACGTTGTTTTAATTAATTTTATTTGAGACAGGGTTTAATGTCCTGTTTAATTCATGAATCACTTGATGCGATTTAGCAAAGGACCGTCCTCATTTTCTCTATTTGCACCAAAATACGCTCCGCTCAGCAATTGACCCTTTTTAACGCCACATACAGTAAAAGCCATCACTCATAACCCAGGTATGCTATAAAAAGAGCAATCACAGCCACTCTGATCACCGCTCATGTCAATCATATTTTGTCTTTATGTTTCAATAAATTTCTGATGTGCGGTGGCTCTGTGGTTCCCACCCTTGTGGTTGACCTTGTTTGGTAGTCCCATAAATGCATAAAGAGCCACTTGATCTTCAACGCTTCGTGTTCTCATGCTTGATGTTTGATTTAAAAAAAAGAGAGAGACAGAGAGAGAAGCCATGTAAAGTAGCGCTTCAGATTTGGGAGATTCATTGTGATGCTTTAGAAGTGTGCTATTTATATGAACACCCCCTGTGTGTCAACCCATCGCAGGATTTGTTTTAAGTCAGGCAGTAATCCACTGTATGTAAATACCCTTGTCTTTTGATGTTTTAATGGAATGCCAGATTGAAGTCTGCGTGCTGCTACAAATATTAAACAAAAGACAAATGTTTAGTTTGCAAAATGTTTCTAAATGTGGCTTGCGTTAATTATTCCGGCATTGGGTTAGTCTCGAGACTATGATAAAAAGATAAATAGTGTCCTCCTTGTGGGCTACAGCTTAAGTCATTAACCCAAAGGGAAGCATTTGTGGGTACTTAAAGACCTTGGTATTCTTCCAGCAATACGGAAGAACAAATTGTCACCCAATTAGGCAAAAAAAGGTTTCAAAAGTTTTGGAAAAGTTTTCTTCTAGCATATTTGAACTAGCATTAGGTTATGGTGATGAAGTAATAGGTGGGTGTGGCTTTGTGCTCCGCCTCCTTTGAGTTGGATGCTTTTCTCTGGTTTATTTCACTATTCATTCTTTCAATATCAGAAAAGTGAGAAATCATTGAGAATATTTAGTTTAACAAACTTCTTTAAACCCCTGAATGGAAAATATCCTTACTATTGATATTGGTCCAAGGCTGGAGTTTCCTTTGTTTTGCTTGGGGCATGCAAGGAGGCAAATGTACTATGAAAATGTGTGTTTACACTGCTTTTGTAATGCATTGCAATCAGGAATCCCACTACAGACAACAATGTTGATTGCTGATTTTCTTGCATGACCTACAGTACACAACCAGAAGGAATCAAATCAGAAAAAAAATGTGTTGTAATATATTTTATAAAATATATTGTATAAACAAATGTTAGTCTAAAACTTCATGTATTACAAGAAATAGACTTCATGGATTACAAGAAATCTTGAAATTTATTTACAACATATTTGGAACCCTAGCATTTCCAAATATGTTGTAAATAAATTTCAAAATTTCTTGTAATACATAAAGTCTATTTCTTGTAATACATGAAGTTCTGTTTACTAGTTCAGGAACCCAGCACCAAATCTCTAGCAAGTTCTCTGGTCTTAGGTCCTATCTTAGGTCCTATCTGATTTTTTTTTTACAGGTTTCTATGTGTAGGTTCAGTCATTTAACTTTTATGACATAGAAAAGGCACTATTTTTCTCAGAAAACATTTTTTAAAGGTGCCGTTGTCTTGATATTTTCAAGATATTGATATTTTATTTTTGTTTTAGCTTGTGTGTTTGTTGATTTGTTAATATTGTAAATATATATACGGTAAAAGGCAGTAGGGGTTGGACGCCACTTTTCTTTTTGTAAATATTTTCACCTGTTTTGGTTCTTAGGGAGATAGGTGTAGATTTAGTATTTTTATTTCTGTTATTTTATTAGGTGTAGTAAGTTTCATTTGGGTGTATTTTTGTTTATTATTTTTCTGTGGGTTCACAGGTAGTTGGCTTCATGTTTTTCTTGGTCATAAAAAAGAAAAAGACAAATAAAGAGACCCTACACAAAGGGGTCATTAAAAGTTAATTTTATTTGTCGGGTGTTATTTTATGTAGCGGCCTTGACCCCAGACCAGGGTCATAACTCAGGTATGAAAACACTTTGAAATAATTATAAAAACGGCGGGATTACCTTATAGCGGTGCGTGACTGTCAGCTGATGCTCTCCATGTTGGTAAATAGACGCTGTTTCCCAAACGGATTCTGTACATACGATTTAAAGCGGAGGGAACGTCTGGGTTTTGGGTGCATGTTTGAACAGACATATACACATAATTAATAATAATAATAACATCTAAAGATGTCTTGGTGGAGTTTGTTTCCAAACACAACTAATTTTGTCCTAAATGAGCATAAAAAGTTAGGAAACCAATAGAATGCTTTCATCATAACGTTAGATGTGTGCATTTTTAAAGTGACAACTGTTTAAAGTAATCAAACAAAAAAACGAGAGATTAATTTGCTGCTCTTTAATCAGAATGTGTAAGTTATATACAGTGAAGAAAAGATTAATGAGATTTGATCACTTGACTCAGTTTCTTTATAATAGCTATTTATTTTAATAAGCTATACTGTGTTATGATGGATATATCTCTTATTTTCACATCCCAATGTTGACAGGTATGCCATACTGTATATGCAAAGACAAATAAACGAATTAGATTACAAATTAAGTTATGCGTAATAAAATAAAATGACAGATGGAAAAAGTATTAAAGGTGTAAAAAGACAGTGAAAGCCCAGACAGCAGCTAAAATCTCTTCGTAGCTCTTCAGCAACCCTCCACCCTTTGTCATTGTAGATTAATAATAGCTGCTTCATCATCCTGGTAATGTAGGTTTTAGACTGAAGATGAAACCAGGGTGGACATTTCAGCAAGACAATGGTTCAAAACAGCCAATGAAAAATTGTTTCAGAGAAAAAAAATCCAGCCAAAGAATGGCCCAGCCAATCACCTCACTTGAGTCCAATAGAGTATACAAAATAAAGATCAGATTTGAAAGACGAGACCCATAAAAAAAGCCTTTTTTGCAAAGTATTAAATAGATTTTAATAGTTCAGTACTTTCTCCCTATGTAATTCCATTGGTATTATTATTACTGTTTGGGTTTTACCAAAACCTGGTTTAATTCAATGTCAACAGCTTCTTTAGACAGTTTATAGTTGATTCCCAGGAAAAAAAACATGACCCATTCAATATTTATTTTACCCGCTGTATTTTTTGCTTTTAATGTGAAATAACAGAACATAAACCTAGGAGGCTCATTTTATAAGAACACTACACATCGGAAGTCTTCATTTTGAATCATTTATCTAATAAAATAGTAGCACAACTTATTAAAACTGATTTCAGGTATAACAGTTACTCTCATGCAAACAGTTGGAGATGCATTATGAGCAGTAATTTAATCCTAAGTGTTGTTTGAAGTGCTAAGTATGAGGAACAGTAACAGTGATCATTGCCTTAGAAAGTACCACTAAAGATCATGAATTTTTATTATTATTCGCTTTTTATTACCCTTGCATTTGCCTATGGTCACATGCCCTTGAGAGCAACCCCATTCGCTTCTAAAAATCCAGAAGGGAACAGAGAGGTATGGGCGATTTCTCAGCTTGACACAAAGTTGTTGTTAAGTGGCTGCTTTCCCCCATGCAGTGATTAGATCTATCTGCTGTGTAAATGAGTTCACAGCTTCACACCACATCATTTGCTGTTTTGTGTGCTTCTTCTTTCCACATATTAGTTCTGTTGCTTAATTTTGCTCCCAAACTCTTTCGAGTAAGTTGCAAAAACCAACTTGGATTGTTTGTTGTTGTTGGTTTTTTTGTGAAAACTCCCCCGACTCTGTTGTTGATCTTGAGTTCCAGGGTTGCTAATAAGTCTTTTAAAACAAGAGCTTGCTACACAGCAGTCCTAGCATTTACGGAAGGAAGGAGTAACCATTCCCTGATAGAGAACGAGCGATTTTGGTCTAACCTTTCAGTGGTGTTGAGCTAAAGAAAATGAGGGTCACTTTTCCTAGCACTCCCAGCTAATCAAGCGATTCAGTTTTCATTACCTGTAAGCTAGCCACTTATTAAATACAATTACACGCCAATTGTTTCATGCAGCCTCACAGTGGGAACGGGTGAGAGGGATGTTATTATTTTTGCATATCACAGCCGTGTGTTTAGCGGCAGCGTATTCTCACCTAAGATGAGTGAGAGACAGACTATTTTCACGAGGCATCGGATCATTTGAATGGTCCGTGCTTCCCCGTCTCTCAGTCTAATGGGTTTGATGCAGTTGTGAAACGCTCACGATCATGTCAGTAATAGCACCAGACATGTGTTTGTCGGCTCTTGACTGATGATAACAATCGTATATCATTTATTGGCCATCTCATTCTGCTTGACAAGTTTGATAGTTGACTTAATCATCCTTGGCTGATTTACTAGTCCTCATCTGCAAGCTGTTTTTCACAGAACTGACAGGCTCACGTTTGACTGTGGGTTTTACAGTGAACCGATTCCAATTAAAATGGAAGTGGTTTTCCACTTCCCTGTGGTCATTTGTATTGGAGACCTTTTGGGAATAGCTATTTTTTTACGTCTTGTTTTTAAATCTGCAAGTTCTCATACATCCACGGCGTGGAATTAGACTTGAGATACAATCTGCCCCCGGTGAAAGTATTCCCTTCTAAGATTTGTTGTAAATCAATATTTAATAAAGAGTTTTAAAGAAGAGGAAGAAAATGAGCATGGCATCATGGGAGCCGAGGTTTTATGAGCATCGTTTTCAGAGAAGAGCAGCCCAAATATTCATCCTCAGGAATAAAGAATAGATAGCATTATGACAGAAACATTCATTCATTCATTCATTTTCCTTTGTCTTAGTCTCTATTTCAGCGGATGCCCTTCCAGCCGCAACCCAGTACTGGGAAATATGACAGGAAACAAGGCTTGACAAAAAGGACTTTCCGATGGCCCAGGGCCAGCGTGCAAGATGCTCGGAACAGTAGACAGGATCTTTACTAGCCTGATCTTGTCACTAAACTTTAATTTGGCTGCGACTGTTTCACACCTAGATGCTTGTTTCAGAACCTGTCTTGTTTGCCCAGCTAGCGTGATTTGTTTAGCATATGTGAAACCCGCAATCGCGCTCGGATCCTCGTCAAATCAATTAGTCCGAGATCGCCTAAATGAGGTTGTCTCAGCTCGATTGAAATGAGCTAAAGAGTGGATTAATTGTAGTGAGAAAGCAAAATTATCCAACGAACTAACAAACCAGGCTATATTACAGTGTATTATGATTGTTTAATAGCAAAGACTATAGAATACACAAGACATGTCACTCGTATTGTTTTGACTGGAGAAAAGTGTAACGGTCAATATGGCTAATAAAGCCAACCTTTGAGTACAGGAGCCAATCGTCGATCGCTATTGGGCGAATAAAGCCTGCCTTCTAGTACAAGAGCCAATCATCGATCGATATTGACTCCGGGGGGAGGGGCTTGGACCAGACGTGTGTTTCTGCAGATTTTGTGTGATTCCAACATTATATTCAATTCAATTCACCTTTATTTGTATAGCGCTTTTTTCAATGTAGATTGTGTAAAAGCAGCTTCACATAGAATATCATAGTAAATTGAAACAGTGTCAGTTCAGTTTTCACTGTTTAAGTTCAGTTCAGTTTAGCTCAGTTTAGTGTGGTTTAATAATCACTAGTGACAGTCCTAACACTGAAGAGCAAATCCATCGATGCGCAGCTCTACAGATCCCTAACCATGCAAGCCAATGGCGACAGCGGCAAGGAAAAAACTTGACGAAAATTGGCGAAAGTGAAGAATTAAAAAATCTCGAGAGAAACCAGGCTCAGTTGGGCACGACCATTTCTCCTATGGCCAAACGTCTTGTGCAGAGAATCAGTCTCATGTTCTCCACTCCTCCATGACCACCACAGCAGCTGCTCAAGATACAGCCTGGTCCAAGATTATGGAAACCTTGGGATCATCTCGTCGCTGGTCTTGGATCGAACCAGTGGCACTGCATAGTCTCTGAGGGCCTCGGGATGAGTATCCCCAGGTGGAAATAGAGAATAAAGAGAATAATTAGCGTAGCTGCTGTTCATAGTGTATATAAACAAGATGCAGAAACCTGTGTGGAGCACATGCATGTATCATACCGCTAAGTGATGCATTGAGTATATGCTTTACTGAAAAGATAGGTCTTTAATTTAGTTTTGAACTGCGAGAGTGTGTCTGAGCCTCTGACATTATCAGGAAGGCTATTCCAGAGTTTAGGAGCCATAAATGAGAAGGCTCGACCCCCTTTACTTGACTTTGCTGTTTGAGGTACACTGAGGAGCCCTTAGTTTTGAGATCTTAAACATCGGGTTGCATTGTAACGAGACAGAAGGTTGGTTAGACAAACAGGAGCTAGATTATTTAAAGCTTTATAGGTAAGAAGAAATATTTTAAAATCAATGCGAAACTTGGGGTGATATGATCATATTTCCTTGACCTGGTAAAAACTCTGGCAGCTGCATTTTGTACTAGCTGAAGTTTGCTAGTAGAGGATGGTGGGCAGCCAGTGAACAGAGCATTACAGTAATCCAGCCTAGAAGTCATAAAAGCATGAACAAGCTTTTCTGCATCTGGATGTATAACATACTTCATAACTTAGCAATATTTCTCAGATGAAGGAAGACATGGGATATATGATTTTCAAAAGTAAATTGCAGTCTGACATGACACCCAGAACTAGAAATGAAACTTATGAGACAGTTGTTGTTAAGTTTTATTTGTGATTCCTAAAATGAAATTCAATCACAAGCTTGGCAAGTAGTTTTGGAGAATTTGATGTATCCCCAGTTAGACAGAATGCTCAAGCATACTGTCCAAGAGGCGTTTCAAAGCCGGCGAGTAAAATGACTTATATTAAAGAGACTTTAGTAATAGCTATATTCAGCTATATGAAGAACGAATTATGAATAGGGCGGAATGTCATTCCTACCGGCAAATGTGCGTTTTATAATGAATATGAAAGTGAAAGCATGCTGAAATATACACAGTGCTATTTATCTGTTAAAAAATTGACAGAAATGACTGTCTGATCATTTTTCCATATTTTAATCTTATAATATTTTGTATTAGGCTTATTGTTTGTTTATTTCTGCACTGACACCTCGAAAGAAAGATCAACATTGGTTTGCTTCATGATCTGACTGCAGTCTCAGTTCATCTGTTATTTCTCTCTACAATTTAAGCCTATAATGCATAATTCTAGCCAATGTTTTTTTTTTAATAGAGTGATTAATTATTTTTTATTTTTTTGGTGGGGCCAGTGAAAATTTTGGCTAGGCAAGTAAAAATCTTAATGCCCCAGTAGAAAAAAAATGTTGAACCCTGGGAACATGTGTACTGGATATGTAAATTTGGCTATTAATATCAGTGTGCATATTTGTGAGCTTATTTGGCCATATCTAGTGTATACTGAGAAAAAAAAATAGACTATTCCTCATGTGAAAAATCGAAAATAAATTGAAAGGTATTTTTTTAATGATGTGTCGCTCTAAACTGTGTGCTTTCATAAAACATTAAGTAAGTTGAAAACTTTTATCTTGATGGATTATGCTGTTTGCTTTTACAGGATTATGCTGAGAAGGAGAAAACCTTGGCCAAAGCCCTGGAGGACCTCAAGGCCAACTTCTACTGTGAGCTGTGTGACAAACAGTATTACAAGCATCAAGAGTTTGACAACCACATCAACTCGTATGACCACGCTCACAAGCAGGTAATGTGCCTGTTGTCTGCCCCTCGATGCAATGCATGGCAATAATAGAGTGTTTTAGAAGATGACAACAAATGGTTTTTGTAGCGCACATGGACAGCACAAGACAAATTGCTTCCCCTTCGACTGAGAGGTGGTGGTCTTATAGAGTTTTAATTTAGCAGGCCATAGATCAGAAGCAGGCAGGACAATTGGAAGTCCTAGTGCTTTGTTGTTGTTTGTTTCTGTTGCTTATCCCCTTTTCTCAGGGCGACGTTAAATCTCTTTCTCAGCAGCATGCTGCGTAAACAAGTTAGGGTGCTAGTTTTGTTGACCTGTTCATAAGCACTGCCAATTTATTATTAAAGCATAAAGCCAACATGCATGAACGTTTGCTGAGAATAGCATTAAAGCCTCATGAGGATCCAGATCCAGGGAGAAAAATGAAAAAGGAGCTTCATTCAGCAGTTGAATTCCAAAAAAAGGTGCAAAGATGGATGGACAGATGTTTCTAAGCTAATGCTCTCTCTCTTGTGGAAAAGTCAACCTTGGGATGCCCAAAGCATAATACCGCTATATGTAATCTAGGCTATCGGCACAAACTATAAGGAGCCCTGTTACTATATATGACTATTAATTACTATATTACAGTTTTTCTCAGTCACTTTGGCACATTTCTCAGATCAGATTTGAAATTCCTAAAACCATTTGTTCAATCACATCAAAAAACCATTTTCTCATTTCTCATTTCATTTCATTTCTTATATAAGTATGTATGTATGTAATATAACAATTAATATTTAACAGAGGAAGGAATTTTTCCACAGTATTTTTCTTTTTTCTTCTGGAGAAAGACTTATTTTAAGTGTTAAACACAATATTATTGCACACCTTAAAAAGTCATGAAACCCCCCCTCTTTCGGTTCAAGTCTATCTCAGATTTTTTTTAATGCGTCATGATGGGCGTGGAGCGCTGCGAGGAGTAGGCCGGCAGAGTAGGAGAAAAAAAGGGGAGCAAACAACTGTCAATTGGCGAATAAAATCGATTGCGAATGCAGTGCAGCAGGTTTCTTGTCCTATATATCCCATTAATTAACCCTGCTGGTAATCTGGAGGATTTTAAACATAGGCGAACACAGCAGCACGGATATAGGCGATGTGTCTGAAGGGTAAGGAATTCAACTGATAAAAGACAAAGTTCGCCATTCTCCAATTCTCGTACAGCTCTCCTGACAAAAATGCTTGCTGCACAAACAGCTTTGCTGTATCGGTGACCTTGACAGCATCGTTGGGAAAACCATGCAACAAACCTTGTGGATCATGGAAACAGACACATACGACCCCTCATGAACGGCTAAATACTGCGTACCATATGCGGCTGCAGTCTCACAACTTGGCAGGTCTGTCTTCGGAAAGCACGTGCTGTCATAAATAATTAAGAAGCAAGCTCTTCTCATAGGACATGAAAACTCAGCTATAAATAATAATGAGAAACCGACACGTCATCTATGGACAGGCAGACGTCGATTTTCAAAACAAATCTATTTTGATCCCACCCCAAAAATTATTTTAAACCTGGAAGATGAAATTAGCTGACAAAAGCTCAAATTGATCTAGTTTTCCTCACAATTAAAGCTAACATGGGCTACCTTTGTCTTAATTGATGCTCAGCACACACAAATCTGTAAAAATCTCAAACAAGTACTCAAGGGTTCTTTGAACCTTTAAGCAATATTTTTTTTGATTGTCCACAAAACAAACACTGTATTAAAATGACTTGCCTTATTACCCTAACTTGCCTAATTAACCTAGTCAAGCCTTTAAATTTAACTTAAGCTGAATTCTAGTATCTTGAAATATATCTAGTAAAACAATACTGTATGAACTGTCATCATGGCAAATATTATTTGTTATAATTTGTTAGAAAGTAGATATTAAAACAATTTTCTTTAGAAATGTGTTGAAAACACTAAAATAATTCAGGAGGGCTAATAATTCTGACTTCAATTGTATGTGTAGCTGGAGCACAACACAACAACACAATGTTACAATGGAAGAACAAGTGTTGTGATGTAAATGAGAATCTGTGGCCCAACAGACAGGAACATTCTATAATTCCTACAGCACTCCATGTACAGCTTTCCCCTAAGCAGACTGTCCTATGTTCACATTTCATTTTTTTTTTTCTTTGTGCTATGCAGTGTGGTCTTTTCCTTTCTGCATCACCATGACATGGTCTGTCAACAAATTACAGTACAAACATAAACAGCATAGATATGAATCTTGTCCAGTCTCTTGCTATCAAAATTTCAAATAAGGTGTAACCTACAATTTAAAATAATTGTCATCAAAACTGTAGCCATAATTTAGATCAAAACATCCTTCAAGAGTACACTGTTATAGTGACAACATGACTAAGCCTTTTGACTGTCTTATCCGTAAACAATGACACAAAGATTTGTCATTATGATGGCACTGACTTGTTCATTGATACTGATGTTTATTTTTGAGAGATAAGAATTGTTAGTAAGAATCCTTAGTAAGAACTAATGATTTTTTTGAGCAAAAGACTGGCATTTTTTAGGTAATCCATGGCAGTTTACTATTTGTACATGTTTTGAGAAATGCACTTACTGTTTTGAAAATTGTAATGCTGATCTGAGAAATGTACCAAAAAATTTATTTACAAAATATAGATTATAATTAGCAGCAGAGCTAATAGTAAGCAATATAGATTTTTTACTGTACATAACATATTGGCATTAAATAACATGCATAACATGTCGTAACATTATTTATTATAGTGATAGACTACAGATAGAGGGCGATGCAGTGGCGCAGTAGGTAGTGCTGTTGCCTCACAGCAAGAAGGTCGCTGGTTCGAGCCTTGGCTGGGTCAGTTGGCGTTTCTGTGTGGAGTTTGGGTTTTCTCAGTTTTTCCCCACAGTCCAAAGACATGTGATACAAGTGAATTAGGTGGGCTAAATTGTCCATAGTGTATGTGTGTGAATAAGTGTGTATGTGTTTCCCAGTGATGGGTTGCAGCTGGAAGGGTATCCGTTGCATAAAACAAATGCTGGATAAGTTGGCGGTTCAATCGGCTGTGGCGACCCCTGATTAATAAAGGGACTAAGCCGAAAAGAAAATGAATGAATGAATGAATGAATGATTACTTATATATATCCCATAGAGTAAAGGGTTATTCACGCAATTACTGAAACTGTGAATAATAAGACATGGATCTTGGTATTTAAGAATCAATATTAGGGCCGCACAATATTGTAAAAATCTGAAATTGCAATTTTATTCTGCTGTATATATTGCAATATGTACACAATTTCACCAGATGACTTAAACAGCTCTATTTGGTAAGAATTCAGATGCATAAATTGAATAATAATATGAAAAATAGAACTACATAGCATATTCATTGTATAAACAATATAATAAAATATAGGACCACTTGTCTTGCTGCAGTGATGTCTAACTTTACTGTAGTTTTGAAATGGCTATGAGCATTTTCAGGAAGTGTCACCAAAATCTGCCTTTTTTGCATTGGAAACAAAATTTACTGACTAAACTGTCATAATGAAAACATGACAAAGCCATTTGACTATCTTGTTCATAAACAATGGTGTCAGGACTTTTCATCTTGATGACACTGACACATTCATTGACATGAATACTTGCTTTGAGGAACGAGCTATCCATTTTAAGCAAGTGACAGACTTTTGCAGGTTATCAACTAGGTTTTTCAGTTTGTACTCATTGTTTTGAGAAATGCATTAACTGTTGTGCAAATGTAAATAGTGTTGTGAGAAATGCACCAAAGCCACTGAGACAAACTGTAAAACAGTGATAAATAATACTACAAGTTTCAGATGAAGTTATGTTTGTTCAGTGGTTAAAGATCTAAGAGATCTACACCCAATAATGTTTGAAAATGTATAACTTGATAGATTTGTTGATTATTAAAGCTATTCATAATAATAGGTAGGTAGGTCAGTAGATGGATGGATGGATGGATGGATGGATGGATATTACAACAATGCTTTACCATTGGGTTTATTGATTATTAAAGCTATCTATAACAACTATCTGTGATAGATAGATAGATAGATAGATAGATAGATAGATAGATAGATAGATAGATAGATAGATAGATAGATAGATAGATAGATAGATAGATAGATAGATAGATAGATAGATAGATATTATAACAATGCTATACCATTGGGTTTATTGATTATTAAAGCTATTCATAACAACTATCTGTGATATGGATGGATGGATGGATGATGGATGGATGGATGGATGGATGGATATTATAACAATGCTATACCATTGGGTTTATTGATTATTAAAGCTATTCATAACAACTATCTGTGATATGGATGGATTGATGGATGGATGGATTGGTGGAAAGATAGATATATGGATGGATGGATGGATGGATGGGTGGGTGGGAGGGTGGGTGGGGGTTGGATGGATGGATAGATATATGGATGGGTGGATGGATGGATGGATGGATGGATGGATGGATGGATGGATGGATGGATGGATGGATGGATGGATGGATGGATGGATGGATAGATAGATAGATAGATAGATAGATAGATAGATAGATAGATAGATAGATAGATAGATAGATAGATAGATAGATAGATATTATAACAATGCTATACCATTGGGTTTATTGATTATTAAAGCTATCCATAACAACTATCTGTGATAGATAGATAGATAGATGGATGGATGGATGGATGGATGGATGGATGGATGGATGGATGGATGGATGGATGGATGGATGGATGGATGGATGGATGGATAGATAGATAGATAGATAGATAGATAGATACCCAACTCTTAAATTCCCATATATTCTGCAGCAAACAAACATATTGTAACTTGAGTGTCGTTTCAGACTCAGTATATGTTGATTTAAGAACCAGCAGCATCCAAAAATAGCAGTGTAACCTTTAATAGCAAGTTAAAGCTTTAATTCTACCACTTGTCCTGCTGTTTGATATCGGCCCTGACCCCTATGCTCTGACTCACTCAGAAACTAAATGCATGGAGTCTCTAGGGCCCGCTGCGCTGTCAATAACAGGGCTCACTGAACTATTGACTGAACACCATCTACAAACCCTCCACCCATGACCTTGCTATTGAACACCACAAAAGGAGCGAAAATGAACGGATTATGAAGAGAAAAAGCCACTCCCCCTTGCTGTCTGATACAGTTGCTGCACTTGCCGTTTTTATGTCATTCAGATGTGATTGTCACACGGCCTCCTATCAGCACAGTTCAAACTATTCTACAAAAAGAACACACTCCAACCATTCAGCGTCTTAACAAACGGGGTTGATGGATGAATAGCACAATTTCCCAGCAACCCCCGGGAGCTGGCAGGGCATGTCTGCCGAGAATATAATAGAGTACGGGAGACCCACGGCCCCACAGAAAGCTCAGAGCTACAGAAAAACCTGGTGTTTCTGTCAGTGTGTGAATCATCACTGCCAAGCCTTCTCCCTCTGACTGGCCTCAGTGTTGCTTTTAATTAAGAATACATGTCCGGTCAAAAAATTACTGTGTTAAAATTTTCATTCACTCTCAAGTGGCCTGTCAGTCATTTCTGCCCCCACTGTACATGAAAGGATTTCACTGGGTATTTGCCGTACAGCTCTTTCACATCAGGGCTGCATCCTACTATAAATGATGTAACCACATCCAGTCATGTGAAATACAGGCTACATGCTTTAACGGCTCATTCCAGAGCTTCTCTCGCCAAATGCATTAACAATCAATGAAGAACAGCTCCTCCAAGCAATGCACCTGAGAGTCAAACAAATATAGCCCACGCCAACCTGTTTGCTATTTTTGCAAGGCTGGCTGACAGTGAACCAGCGCAGCAGATCAGGCCTGAGTTTGCCCATACTGTGCCAGCAGAGAGCGACAAGATATGTGCTGAAGGATAGAGGCCAGGTGCACAAAGAGACCCTATCCTGATGGGATCAAACTAGTTACCCTGATGTGCCCACTCCACACTGAGCGGCCCTTTAACATGACAAAATTATATCTGATGTGACCGCCTTGCGTTCCCCTGACTATGAGCCCCAGCCACGGTAAATGCAATCACTGAAGCCTTCTCAAATAAGAGAGGTTACAGCGCCACTGAACTGTGTATAACTGTGCAACCTGAGTGGAATGCGTAATGTTGGGCCAGATGACTCTTCTTGGCTGCCTGGAAAAACCAGCTATCGCTTGCATAAAGTCTACCTTGCCAAAGTACAACATGTAGCCTGTAGTGCAATAAAAATGCTTTTCAGAAGAGCTTGTCTTCTGTCTTAAAGCTAAGCATCAAGTATTAATGGATAATTGAATGAAAGCTTTTAGGATTAATTGGATGTGATAACTGTTCTAGAGCTGGTTGTTGCTTGGAGACATCTGGTGCTTTCAAAAGGAGAGTATTCTTTAAACACCCTTGAATATCATATCCTTGTGAATTATTAATGGAATTTAATTTCGATTATCTAACGGACTTAATGTGACTGCGCACTGTGTGCACAGACGTAATCCTGATCGATGAGATGCATTTACGGCCCAAGCATCGGCCAGTCGTGATGGCTTCCATCCATCTTGCATTCAAAGCACAATACCTTTTAGACCCGGAAACAAATGCAAACTAGCATCACTGAGTTTTATCTCAAATAAATAGGACAATTTCATGGAGTTTAGCAACCTCATCCTTAGCTTCTTTTCAATTGCGCAGAAAATGGATTTGATGAAACATAACATTGGTGTGCAAACACCTTAATTGCCTTCCTCCTCTCTTGAAGAGATTTGTAATCGTTTTTGCTGTGTATACCGCACTGTGATACCCAGTCTCCATAATGAAAGGTTGTTAAAGCATGGAATAAAAGATTCATGGTGTTGAAGGGAATTATTTTTCAAATAGCTTTTGTTGCTTTGGCATGGTTGACATGTTGAGATAGGTGAATGAATGAGATATTCTTTGTCCCTCCTCAGAGGCTGAAGGAACTGAAGCAGAGAGAGTTTGCCCGCAATGTGGCCTCCAAATCCAGGAAGGACGAGAGGAAACAGGAGAGAGCTCTCAGACGCCTACATGAGCTTGCTGAACAACGCAGAGAAGTGCAATGGTGGGGGATTTTTTTTTTATATTTATATACAGTTTACCAGGGTATGCATATATAGAATATGGTCTAAAAAAAGCAGACTAGGTTGTCGTTTAATACGTGCAAATTAAAGTATCAAAGCAGCATGTAAATTAAAAAATATTTTTGTGTAGTACTGTGCAATTCTCAGGTATCCCTAGGGAGTCCAGATCTAATTGTCACCTTCTTTTTCTGTTAGATGACTGTAAATGAACCTGGGTCTTATATTTTGTTTCTTTTGTTCCTCTCCTTTCAGTGCCCCAGGAAGCGGTCCTATGTTTAAGTCTACCACAGTGGCAGTGGAAGGTTCTTTCAGGGAGTCCTGCTGTGATGATGATGCCCAAGAAGCAAACCAAAACTGCATGGCTCAAGATTCGGGGGGTCAGATCCATTCCAGCAGTTGTGGCATAGCTAGCAAACAGTCACCCTGGTCATACAATGGGAGGGCCAAAAAGCAAACTTTCAGACGCAAAATTGCATTCTCTTTTTCCTTTCCAAAGAAAGCAACTGTTAAGCTTGAGTCATCAGCAGCAGTTTTCTGTGAGAGCACGGAGGAGGGGTCGATGGAGCGGAGCCGCAGACAAAGACTCACAACACCCCCTGTTGAGCTTGACCTCCCTGGGTCCCCTATGGTGGAAAAAGTACTAAAATGTGAGGAGGCGATTTACAGCACTGGTACACAGCAGAGCGAGCATTTCCAAAAAAGTGACAGCACCGGAAGTCAGGGGTCATCAGATATCCCTGTGGCAGGGGAAAGCCCTTCGTCAACGGCATCAGATTTGTGTGCTTTGCTTGTTTACTCAGAGGATGTTCCTAGTCCTGCCATGTCCCCGCTAAACACTTCCCCTTTTTGTTTAAACAGTGCTGATATTGTTCTTGAATCTGAAGACTCTGTTGAGAGCTTAAAAAGCAGCAGTGCTGAAAGTAAATCTGAGACCTCTGAGGATGTGACAGAAGAGGATAGTGGCATTACAGAGGAGGGGTGCTTGGCCATCAGTGAGCCTCCTGAAAAGACATTCTCAGATGTGCCACCTAAGAATGATTCTTCTCAAAGAGAAGAGAAAGTTGAGGAAGCACCTGCAAAGTCATCTTATGCTTTTACAAAACCCAGCCAGCCTTTTTTCTCTGTTCTAAGCAGGGACGGAAACACCATCTTCCAGTGGCCCTCTGAGATGGTGTCCTTCACAAGGACAGAGCCATCGCTGTCTTTTAGTTGCAACCCCCTCCATTTTGACTTCAAGAGGACATGGATTAGAAAGTCTGCCGACACTCAGGAGATGACTGAGCCCAAAACTGATGAGGAATTATCTGTCTGCTCAGGTTTCAAATCCTGCCAATCTGACAAGCACATCGAGGAATCTACAGCCAGCCCCAGAAACAGTCCCAGCCAAGGAGCAGAAGGCAAGGTCAGAAAGTGTTATCAGTATTCAAGTGACACAGAGAGTTGTGTCAGGTTGAAAACACATGACAGGTGTAGACATTCCAAAGATTGGATTCATGCAAGCAAGAGAGTGGAAGAGAAATTGCGGAAAAGGGATCAACGTCATTACAGGAGTTACGCTAAAAGAAAACGCAGAAGGCGGAAGAGGAGGAGAGACAGACACCGGGAGACAGAGAGCAATATGGTGAAATCTAAGAAATTCCACAGACGACCTGAGTGTGTGGAAGGACTTGATAGCCAATTTAGAGGCACCACTTCACAGCAAGTGCATCCATTAGAGAAGTCAAAGCAATCAGCTCAAAATCAGGCTGAGGATAGCAGCACAGCTCCCGTAGTTGAGGAAGGGGTGGGAAGCAGAAAGCAGGAGGCAGCAGCCGACGTAAACGGCTCAGCGGGCTGCATCATTCTCTCTGATGAGTTCTGTGCCGATGGTGAAAAGGTGCTTGGGAACAGCAGGGAAAAGCCTGACAATCCAACTGCAGGGGAGCTTACGTCCATAGAACAGTGTCCCCATAACCAAGACACATCTCACTTTCATGAATCCGGTTTAGCCGAAGGGGGGCAAGAGGAGAAGCCTCAGTCACTAGTGACTAACAGAGATGGTGCATGTGAAGGGCAGAGTTTGAAAAGACTGCGTTCAGAATCTTTAAACGACAGACATGAGTTTTGTGACTCCAGTCAGTCACTGACAGATATTTCTGATGAATGCACAGAACCTACCTGTTGTGAGCATGGCACAAGGAGGAAAAGACAAAGGCGGACACAGTATCAAGATCAAACTCCATGCCTTGCAATTGAATGTCCCGTTGTTCACAACTCTGTTTTAGAAGAACAGGACAAGGCCGCAGTTGAGTCGAGCATGAAATGCCTTGTTTTAAAAGGCACGTGTGACAGCTCAAACAGGTCAGACCTAAAATCATGCAGTATTGATGATGGAGAGAGCTGCACGGCTGATCCTCAGACATTTACTTCCATTAGCAGTGCTCTGGGTCACACTGTGGTGGAGAGCAGTGACTGGCAGCAGAGCTCCTCCTCTCAGATCAATGCTTCATGCACCAAGGGCAGTTCAAATCTCCTAGAGACAAATTCAAAGCTCTTGACGGAGCCAACAAAAGACAAAAGTGAGTCTAAAGCAGCACAAGACCCCTATAAGAACTGTAACAAGTATTCAGCGGCTGCTCAGGCCTGCCTGCTGGATGTGAGAGAGTTAGCCCTGCAGAGGACTGAAAAAGCCACTCAAGACAAATCATGTCAGCATAGCCTTCAACCCCCACCACAGAGATTTCACCTAGGCATTCAGGCTGAGGAGAAGTTAAGCAGGGAGTGCTTCCACACCACCGGCAGCCTGTTCCTACCCTCTCCATCATTCTCAGCCCCCTCAGACAGCATGGAGAGACACTGTCTCCTGCAGATACAGAGCCACGGACAGGTGCTACACCAGCAGGTTTTCCCCACCAAGCTCAAATCTGTCCTGCACAGGCCACATCTGCCCATGTCATCTGCTGTCCTCCATCCAGTTCACCTGCCACCCTCTGTGCCTTCCGGCTCTATCACAATACGTCACACCATGCTACAACACCATGCTGCTTTCCTGCCCCCACAGCCACCCATATACCCCCAGGTAGTGCCTGTTTCTCGACTCCCCCTAGGAGCGGAGATCTGTCAACCCACCGCTTCTCCTTTTGTGGCCTCTCCACAGGTACCCGTGGTGGCGCCCCCTAGCATTCACCCAATGACTGTGACGTTTCATGCCCTGCCACGACCTGCCATGTTTTCGCCCATGTTGACCCCTCATCCTGCTGTCATCCCCCTGCAGTCTCTGTTCTAGTTCTGCAGCTTTTTTTCTGTGACAAAATGCATTTGTACTGCAGTAGTGAAAGAAACTTCTGCAGCATTGCTCCCTTAGAGTGTTGAGATAGGAAGTAGCCAATGGGTAATATACAAAAGAATCATCTTTGCAGTTTGGAAAGGATGCTGTTTCTGTGCCATGTTGTCAGTAGAGATTTTCTTGCAGAAAAGAGCTGCACAACACTTTATTAAGAAATAAACTGTATAACTCATCTACCTGATAATTTCTAATACACATTTTATTCAGATTGTTACAGATTTTATTAATTTCAAAGACCACAGTTTTATTAGATCTAAGGTAGAACGATCATTCACAACACTGGTTAGGTGCACATCTCTATAGAAAGAAATTAATATATAAATTAATATACTTAATAGTCTGTACTTAGACATGCCCTAATATTGTTAGAGTGACAATATAAAGGTATGATGGTTGCTGTTTGCAATCGGTAATGATATGAATCAAAGTGTCATTATATGCAGTATACACAGCTCTATGGTGCAGTGAATTAATGTAACAAACATTCATCATGTGGGAAGGTATAAAAAAAGAATCACACTTACAACAGTGTATAACAATTACTTTAAATATAACACTGAAATGCCTTTCAAAGGCTAGTATAAATTGCATTATGTGCTACGGTAGCATTGAACACACACATAGTGCTCATTTAAATGAGTAGTTTTTATGCAAATCAATGCTGATGGTGAAACTGAATTGAACTAAAATGATCAAATTCTATTTCTTACTTTGCTATTTGCAGACAGTGTCATCCTCGAATACAGAATCACAGTCAAGTTTAGACTACCGAATGTGTTGTGTAGTTTAATATGTAGTTCAAATTGTAGATCGTACATGCTGTTGCCTAACATATTTGAAAAGAAGCACAAAACTTACCAATTGCAATCCATACATGGGTGTTTCCCGAATCCCTCATATTGTAACCTGCTTGAATTAGGAGAGCATAGACTAGATCTTTCTGAAATGATCTGTAGGACATGGAGTACCCTGCTCTGTAGCATTTCTGCGGGGAATTTGATTTGTCCTAACATATTTTTAATTGCTGTTTATAGACCTTTATAAATATAAATGGTTTACTCATTCAAGAATGACCAAATGACCTGGCATGTGGAGTTAATTTTAACCATAATTGTTCAAAATAAGCAGGCAATTTCCCTTTTTGGTGTATTAATATTTCTGGTTGATTTACATATTACATATTACAAACCTTGGTGATAAAATGCTGGTAATATGATTAATTCCAACAAATATTTAATGTAGATTTATTAAAATCCTGCTTCAGGGTAACTCCAAAACAGAAGTTCGTTTTTGTTAGCAAAGGATTCAATTTCTCCTGCTTGCATCAGATGAAAGGGACTAAACTCAAGAGAAGGATTCATTTACTTATTTAAAACACTAACTACTAAGATACTTGAATCCGAAAGCAAGTCTAGCTAGTTAGAAAAGAACAGATGAAAATCTGTCTCTTTGAATTCCACCAATCCTTTCATTTTCAAAGGAGATGTGTTGAACTGGAATTAATGACTTAGCTTTATTGATTTTGCGAATAGCCATATGGAAAGTAGACTGTACTTATTTCCTAATAATTATGCTCAAACATATATTTTTAGAAATCTTTTTTTATTTAAAGTGAAAATGATTCAATAAAAAAATACAGAATTATAATCAAGATTGTTTCAAATGACAAAAAGTATTAATGTAAAGTAGACACATTTTATTATAAACACCACAGTGGAGAAATTAAAGCAGAACTGCAGTTTGTTTATTTTCTTTTTTTTTTTTTTCTAAAAGCATGTACTCGCATTATTAAATAGTGTAAAATATGCATTGGAATAAGGTGGTACAAAGAAATAAAAGACAAAAAATGATGCAGAGCTATTCAAAAGTGATGAGGAGAAACTGGTGTTTTTTTGTAACATCTGTTCAACAAAGCTCTGAATCCCACCAGATTGCCCCTTCTTAATTAATTTCAGTTTTTGAATCCTAATCGCATAGGAAGTCCACGATGTTACTGTTTTTTTTTCATGCAGTCGAAAAAAACATGCTTTGAAAAATTGTACATGCTGTAAATCAGTACTATTTATAAATCATGTAATGTACATGTACATATGTTTTATGTTTTTATCGTGCCAGGTACCCTGTATGTATGAATTATTTAGATAAGATAAAAACAACTATGTTTTTTACGCCACTTTGCCAACTGAATGATGCCGAAGTACTATGTAATAAAACCGAGAAACGAGCGCTTGCTTTCATGTGTGTCCGTTTATGATGTGTCTTAGACAGCTTTCGGGTTCACCGCACACTCAGGTGAAGTCCACAGTATGTGACTACAAACACACTGGAAATGCATGCTTTTTGAAGCCTGGGAAAAAAAATCCAAGGGTTTTGTCACAGCTAGGGAAGAACTGTTGAATATTTCATCTTAAGGTCTCACACAAGCCATGCAAAGGTTATTGAGTGAGACAGCCACGGTCATTTTCTAGCAACTTTGAGGCAGTGCTTGCTAGACCATCATACTACGAGAGGTTTCAGATCGTTGCAGTGTTAATGCCCTCACCTTTCAGTGTGACTGACATCATTATGCAGAATTATTCTGCCATCCTGTATGCATGCGACTGATTAGCTCAGATGTTCCTCTGTTATTTCCCCTCCAGTCCTTGAGTCACATCTCTCCCGGGCTCCTCTGTTGTTAAAACAGTATACCTTTTTTTCTGCTGAAGTACGATTGTTGTTTTTTGTATGTGTGTATGTGTGCCGACATACACTGTTTCGAAGCTGTTTTGACTTGTGCTCATTCTCAATATATGAATTCTTGATATCAACAATTCAGTTCTTGGTTTTTAAAAATGTTATTGTAGATATCAGTAATTGCTGATTGTTGATATCAGTCATTTACATTTTGATTTCCTTTCTTCCTTTCCCTTTATTAATCTGGAGTCGCCACAGCGGAATGAACCGCAAACTTATCCAGCATATGTTTTTCACAGTAGATGCCCTTCCAGCTGCAACCCATTACTGGGAATCATCCATACGCACTCATTCACACACACAGTATATACGGTCAATTTAACCTACCCAATTCACAAGTACCACATGTTTTTGGACCCAGAGAAAACCCACATAAACATGGGGTGAACATGCAAAAAGCCTCGAACCAGCAACCTACTTGCTGTGAGGCAAACATGCTACCTATTGCACCACCGTGCAGCCAAAAATGCTAACTCCTAAAAAAAAATAATAATATATATATATTCTTGAAAACTGTAATTATATTCATTCATTTTCTTCTTGGTTTAGTCCCTTTATTAATCTGAGGTCGCCACAGCGGAGTAAACTGCCAATTTATTCAGCATATGTTTTATACAGCGGATGCCCTTCCAGCCGCAACCCATCTCTGGAAAACATCCATACACACTCACTCACTCACTCACACTACAGACTATTTAGCCTTCCCAATTCACCTGTACCGCATGTCTTTGGACTCCACACAGAAACACCAATTGACCCAGCCGAGGCTCGAACCAGTGACCTTTCTGCCGTGAGGCGACAGCACTACCTACTGCGCCACTGCATCGCCCATTGGCTCTTACCAAATGTTGATATTAAAAGTAATTTCACTACTAACAATGTTCGTTTCTGATATCATGAATGTGATTGTTGCTAGTAAAATAAGTCATTTTAGATATCAGAAACTACTACCCTTATCCATAGATATTTACATTAGATGTCGCCTACGCTGTAGTTCTCTATTGGAAATAATGCGTCAATAGAGCCGCCATTTTAGTGCAAGGTATCGTTCCTTTGAAATGAATGTGGGACCAAGGTACATCCAGAGCCAGAGATATATAAACTTATATACATATATCTACTGTATGATCGGGAGTTTTCCCGGTGGTCAGTCTGCAAATGTTTTTTTTAAATTACGAAAATTATAATTTTACATCACTACTCTATATCGATGGATAAGTGACCGCATGGACATTGCAGACAATATGGTGTGTTTGTGTGCACTGAAATGTATTATCCTCCCTCCCAGTTAAATTTGATCTAATCTGTGTTCTGAAAAACACCTCTTCTCCTGCTTTCACTTCTAATTCTAACAGAGGGAGCGATTGATTTGTGAATCAGTCTCCATTATGAACAACTCGTGTGAACCATCGATATCCATGTGTCTCAATTTGCATATCCACCTTTCTGATCTAAATGGTAAATAACATTTGTAATATTCAATCATTTAGGGTGGACAGTATGCACATTGAAGCGCAGGCACTGTTAAGTTATCAGGCACTCTTATTAAGTTACTTTAAAAACTAGCCGTTACTTCACAAAGCTGACATTAATACAAGTTTATGGCATCAGCGTCTTGTTATTATATTTCATTTACATTGTTTGCTGATTTTATTCAGCAAAACTAACAAAAGCCTAGAATTCATTGTAAGTTGGTGCTACTTTGCATTATGGCCAATGCAGTAAGTGACTTTATCATCAATAACGTGACTTTAGCACAAAAGTTCGAAACAAACAAAAACGTAAAAAAAAACAAATCTTGCCTATGAAATGTTCTGCCCTTTTTCTTTGTTTTCTATGTTTGCTCATTACTACACCCATACACAGTGCTAAAGTCAAACATCTTCACACTGGCTTTAGTCTCGCTTGACAAGTGCAGTTGAATGACATTTGTCCTGGGAGCACTGTACAAATGTGGCGGCGGTATTGACGCATGCTCAGGGCCCGTATGCGATATCTAGTGTATATATCAATGCTCCTTATCTCCGGTTCCAAACGCTTTATCAAACTGTATAAGGAGGCTCAACATATATTAGTAATAAATGTATACAAAGTGATGTAATACGTTGAAAATCACGATATCCATGCCAAATATTAGGTGGATAGAATGTGATTACTTTTTTATAAATTATTAAAATATTGGTGTCTGTGATTCAATTCAGAGACAGTGGTGTTCACTTTAATGTGTGAAATCACTAAAAAATGTCATAGACTAATATTTTCTCAATTCAAATAAGTAGCGGCTTGGCCCAGAAACAGTATTCCATACTTTATGACTCAACAAGCAGATTGCTGACATCAGAAATACATGTTTAGATATCAGAAAGAATATAGGTAATGTGTAATTGTGGCTATTAAGAATTAAAATATCTAACTAACTAGTGACATTACATTTATATCAGGGATGGACATTTTTACTAGTAACAATCAAACTATTGATATCAAAAATTAAGGAATGGCATTTAAACTAGTAAGAAATCAATTCTTGATATCAACAGTTAAATTTGAATGGCAGCTATGGTGAAAACACATTACGGATATCAAGAATTATATTGTTTTACACTCTCAGAAATAAAGATACACGAGCTGTCACTGGGGTGGTACCTTTTCAAAAGGTACACATTTGTACTTGAAGGGTCCATATTGGTACCTCAAAAGTATATATTAGTACCTACAAATTTTAAGAGGAACCCTTTTTTTGCATTTTAGGTATTAATATGTACCCTTGAGGTATTAATATGGACCTTTTAGGTACAAATTTGTACCTTTTGAAAAAGTACCACCCCAGTGACCGCTCTTGTACCTTTATTTCTGAGAGTGTCCTAGTTGAAATGTAATCAAATATTAAATAGTTGATATCAAACATTCAGCATTTTCGATAGCGACAATTCAGTTCTTGACATCAACGATTCAATCTTGTTAACAAAATGAACGGCTTGCCATAAGCTGACCTCCTTTCTATTTCATTTATTTATTTCATTTACACAGACAACAGCACTCGTAAGATTTCCTCATACTTTGTGACTCACAGGCCCATGCAGTCACAGCACTCCCTTGTGCCATTTTGTTTCCCTGGAACGGATGCTTCGATTTTTTTTGCACCCGCTACTTCTATCCCACAGAGCTAAAACATGCTCTTCCTGCTGTCCAAGCTACAGTATAATCACCTCTCTCTGAACCTGGACAACCCGGATGATGGCCGTCGGGTATGTGAGAAATGAGGCGAACAACGAACGTCCAGGCTTATTTCCTTTCAAACGTGTTCAGATTAGCATTTGCATAAAGCCTTTGTTATATAAAATTGCAACATTCTGCGATCTAGAACGCCATATCTCGCCTGCAGACTTATGGACCATCTCTTTACAAACACCCACGTACAGCAGTGCCTCTCACAGCCAGAATAATGCAGGGATAAACAAATGCCTGGCTACCCTCAGACAAAAGCATTCTCTGCAATCTGCGCATCGTGCAGCTCCAATCACGCTTTCCGAGCCTTATCATAGTCATCTTGTTTGTTTGTTGATCAGAGGATGGATCCTATATCGGGCATGCAATTAACAATCCGGGCAACTCATTTGTGTCGTCTCGTTATCCTTTTTGTTTGTTGCTTTTCTTTTTATTTTCCTCACAAGGTCAAGGAAATACACAAGAGAGTGATGCGGGGAAACTGCAAACAGCACACAGGACTGTCAGGCTGTTAAATAATGTTTAATTAACGCTTCCATTCTCTTAGAGCGTGTTTTTATTACTAAACCAAGATGAGCTCCTGGATAATTGCCACGTTATTGTTGTAGAATGAATGGAAATGTGTGACTCGGAACGGCATTTGAATTAGGGGCTGTAAACGGGTAAATCTGGATTCGGATTTTATTATACGCCGCGTCTGCGTTCAAATCTGACCTCAAGTGAAGCTTCAACTGCCTCATTTTACAGTATCCCGTAGTAAGCTGTCAAGAAAGTTATTGCTAACCTCAGTAAGAGCAGATTTGACAGTAGCAAGCTTATGAATTTTATTTCCTGAAGTCTCTTGCATGAAAAATTAATAGTTTATAAAGAAATATCAAATACGATAAACATCGAAACATTTTCAGGAGTCAGGGTCGCATGGCTAATGAATATGAAAGCAATAAGCCTTGATTTGTTTTACCACGGTTGACATGTTTTTAGAAATAAACTGAAGTACTTATTAAAATACGCATATACCCTAATAACATTACTGTAATGCACATTGAAGTGACTTTTCTTCAATCAAGAATTTGTGAAACGTAAGGCAAGAAATAGTGAAATTCAACTTATTTTATTTTGACAAGTAAGGAAGTGTTTTTTTTTTTTTTGTTTTGTTTTTTTTGTCTTCATACATACAACCGAATAAAGTGTGATACATTTATTTCTGTTTTGCTTAGTATTCACACTGCTTTTATTTTAAGAATGATATATTATATACAACCCCAAATCAGAAAAAAATTGGGACAGTATGGAAAAAAGAAAGTATTTATTTCCAAATTTACTTTGACTTGTATTTCATTGCACGCAATATGAACATGATGTATTTCATGTTTTGTCTGGTCAACTTAAATTTGCTACTTTTAAGTTTTTTTTCTTACTTTTAATTTATACATGATTTCCTGTCATTCAGACCTGCAACACATTTCAAAAAAAGTTGGGACATGAGCAATTTAGGGCTAGTAATCAGGCAATCATTGATTACATAATGATGTGATTTGAAACAGGTGATGTCAACAGGTTATGATTTGGTTCAAAAGCAGCCAGTTTGCCAACAAATATGTGAGAAAACTATTGAAATGTTCTTCAAAGAAAGAAAGGAAGACATTTTGATATTTAATCTTCAACAATGCATAACGAAATTAAAAGATTCTAGGAATCTGGAGGAATTTCAGTATGTAAAGGAGAAAGGTGCAAGCCTAGGCTGAACAACCGTGATCTCCGATCCCTCAGGCAGCAGTGCATTAAAAATCCTCATTTATCTATAAGAAATATCACCACATGGGCTCAGGAGTACTTTGCCAAACCTTTGTCAAGTTTCACAAGATGTAGTTACATCCACAAATGGCAGTTAAAGCTGTTCTGTGTCAAAAGGAAACCTTATGTTAACAGTGTCCAAAAGTAATGTCAACTTGTCTAGACTTGGAGTCTTGGATGGACCATCACATTGTGGAAATGTGCACCACATCAGATAGATCAGTATTTCAGATATTTTTTGAGAGAAATAGACACTGTGTGCTCTGGACCAAAGATAAAAATATCATCCAGACCATTACCAGCAACAAATCCAAAAGTCAGGGTCTGTCTTGGTATGGGGTTGTGTCAGTGCCCTTGGAAAGGTAACTTGCACTTCTGCGATGGCTCCATTAATGCTGAAATGTACATGGGGATTTTGATGCATATTTCCACGAGGCAATGCAAAACTATATTCTGTGACATTACAAAGTCCTGCCTGCAGAGAAAGAGAATACAGGTATTTGACTGGCCTGCCTGCGGTCCTGACCTGTCTCCAATAGAGAATGTGTGGTGCATTTTGAATTACACTTAAAACACTTCATTACTTGGTGTCTTCAGACCCTAAAAATCTTTTAAGTGTTGTGAAAATGAATAGCAACATTACAAAGTGGTAAATGCTTTACTGTTCCAATAAAATTGGAGAAAAGAATTATAATAAAAATCATGAAGAACACACTAAATAATGTTTGTTTTATTGTCTGCAATGAAATATAATTCAAAGTAAATTTGAAATCACTTCTTCCCTTTTTTCTAGCCTTTTCTGATTTGGGGTTCTTTATGGTCATATCAATTACTGTATAGCTATTTTTTTTCATATTTTTATCTTCTCATATTTGTACTGGAAAACTAGACTTTTTTGCAATGTATTTAAAATGAATTCAATAGAAGTCTGTGTTACATATACCACATGCTGAAGACTCTCAGAAGCAAATCATCCAGGGAGCGTCTGTCTACTGCATCATGAGCTCTGAGCACACATTACACTCATGCGACATACCATCTTTTCCATAGTGCTCAGCAGGGATTGTTTCAGAAGTTTTCAGTGACATCACGGAGCTGTGCATTTCTCCCCTGTGAGAGGAAATGAGGTCACAGAGTCTTTACACTGAATGCTTTGTGAAGGCTATGAATTGCCTTGTTGCTCTCATGACACAGGCTATCTTCATACTGGCCCCAGTGACTTTCCCTTTAGATCACCTTATTGATCCAACTGTCACTGATCTAAATGCACTGCACTGCTACTGAAATGCTTTCTGTCGAAGTAAGGGTCAAGGGGCCAGCAATGGAACTAAGCTTTTTACAGAAAGGAATGGAACTAAAAGGCAATATTATTTTGCATAAGAACACACTATAGTACAGGGTATGCTTTATTTAATCACTATATTCAAAAGTTAATAGCAAGCAAAGCCATGAACATCAGACTAACCTCAGCAATGAAATACATTTTGAGGTAATTTACCAACTTACAATTAAAAGGACGCAAATTAAAAGTTTATAAAGTCATCGTTAATGGTTTATTAATAGTGAGATTTTTAAAACAAGGTGTTATTTTAAAATAACACACATACTGTACATCTATACAGTTATAGTCAGAATTATTAGCCCCCCTGTATATTTTCTGCTTTTTTTCCAACACATTTTTAAACATAATTGTTTTGATAACTAATTTCTAATAACTGATTTCTTTTGTCTTTGCCATGATGAACAGTAAATAATATTGGATAATTTATTAGTATTCGTCTTAAAGTGGAATTTAAGGGCAGAACTAGGTAAATTAGCCAAGTTAGGGTAATTAGGCCAGTCATTGTATAATGATGGTTTGTTCTGTAGACTATCAAAATAAATTGCATAAGTTGGCTAATAATATTGACCTTAAAATGGCTTTAAAAAAAATTAACTACTTTTATTCTAGCCAAAATAAAACAAATAAGACTTTTTCCAGAAGAAAAAAAATATTATAAGAAATACAGTGAAAAAGTCCTTGCTTTGTTAAACATAATTTGGGAAAAATTGGAATGCTAATAATTTTGACCTACTGCAAATGCAGTCAAGAGTTTGATATAACTATGAATTACACTCACCGGCCACTTTATTGGGTACACCTTACTAGTACTTGGTTGGACCCCCTTTTGCATTCAGAACTGCTTTAATCTTTTGTGGCAGATTCAAATACTGGAAATATTCCTCAGAGATTTTGGTCCATATTGGCATGATAGTATTATACAGCTGCTGAAGATTTATTGGCTGCACATCCATGATGTGAATCTCTCGTTCCACCACAAATGTGCTCTATTTGACTTAGATCTGGTGACTGTGGAGACCATTTGAAGCCTCAGAACTAGGCATTTGAGCAAGGCACTTGCGCCCACAGAACTGCCGCTCACTGGATATTTTCTCTTTGTCGGACCATTCTCTGTAAACCCTAGAGATGATTGTTCATAAAAAATCCCCATAGATCAGCAGTTTCTGAAATACTCAGACCAGCCCATTTAGCACCAACAACCATTCTACGTTCAAAGTCACTTAAATCACCTTTCTTTCCCATTCTGATGCCCAGTTTGAACTGCAGCAGTTCATCTTGACCATGTCTGCATGCCTAAATGCATTGAGTTGCTGCCATGTGATTGGCTGATTAGAAATTTGCGTTAACGTGCAGTTGGACTGGTGTACCTATTAAAGTGGCCGGTGACTGAAATGGTTTATATACTCTTTAAAAGTGGCACTGTCACCAAATTGATGTAGTGTGGGGAGTCTCAGGTGACACTAACACATTTAAACTTTCGTGATAGAAGTGGATGTACATATTAGCCTTAACCTACCCTGGCCTCATGGTTCAGTTTGAGTCAATTAACAAGCACTCACATATATAACATGAACTGAACCTTTAATTTGACCTGCTCAAAGAAAACATGCTTATTGAATATATAACAAACATCAAATAAACATGTTCAGCATGGTGTTCCACGACTCTGAGGTTTTTTTTCTTACCATATTCCCTTGCAATGACAAAGGGGATCTTGGTTCTGCTGTAGTCCAGTGTTAGTTAAAGACTTTCCCAGCAAACTCACAAACAGCACAATGACTAAGTTTACGTAGTTGTATACAATCAAATTATTTGCCTTAATCTGAATAAGTCAATAATATGAGAACTGTGTTTCTACCAGAAAAACTTTAGGAGACAGATAAACGTTTGTTACTATCCTTTCATAAAGTCCTTTGGCATAAGCCCCGTCTATGGTGCAGAATTCTGGATGAGCTGGCAGATCCTGCCTGAAGATGAAGGCAGGGTGAAGCCAACCCCCCGAGTGGAGACAAGGCCGACCTGTTGGTGGTGGGGAGGATGGAGGGAAACCTTTTTGATTGCTTTTTGAATGTTTCTTACATGATCCAATTTTAGCACGTAATTCGACTGAAGCATTGTGTCACCACGCTATCCACATTTCCTCTGCAGTTTCATGTCATTTTCGTTGTTTCATTTTTAATTTGTCGACTTTAACTGCAGTTCAGCACTTTCACTATTATTCAGGAACATTTCATGCATGCCCCCCGTGACAAATGAGATATTGGATGCGAGTATGAACTGCTGGAAGAGTGCTGTTTTGATGGAATTTAAAACCGCATGCTGTATTGGGATAAACCTCTGCATTTCCTTCACTGACTTGGGAGGTGCAGAGAATAGTGTCAAACAGCTGTGTGTATAGACTATCCTGTTGCAAAATGCGGTGAAAGTCCTACACGACTGTAATAGTGCGATTATGGTGTTTACATGTCTGTAATCAAAAACTGCTGTTGGTAGACTCTAAATCAGAGTATTGTTTTAATCGTATTAAAATCGGATTATTGGTGTCCATGTAAACACTCACTGTGCCCAGATGTAGGCTTTTAAAATAGTTGGTGTCTCTCCCCCCATGCCATTGTATGCTTTCTCAACAAATGACATCAGAAAACATAACTGAAATACTTAAGTACATCATAACCGGTTATAGTTTTCAAATTGTCCTTGTCTGCGTCGTGATGCACTGTATAAATGATTAATATTGAAAGCTCTAATGTCAACGCTTTCAGAGATATAACTTCAGATGCAGTCCAGCATCATGCCATCAAACTCATTGAAGCAGTAAATGAAAACCATTTCAACATGAAATCTATAACGTTTTGTCAGCATGTTGTGAAGGGGACTCAAATTTGGTGAATATCAGATCCCAACAGTCTTGAAGCAATATGAACAAAATATTTTCAAAGGAAGTAAATAGTTCAGCCACATGCAGGTGTGTGAAAAAGTGTTCACCCCCTTACTGATTTCTTATTTTTATACAAGTTTGTCACACTTTAATGTTTCAGATCATCAAACAAATGTAAATATTAGACAAAGATGACACAACTAAACACATCACACAGTGTAAAAGAAGGGTTTTTTTTGTTATTGAGGGAAACAAAATACAAAATTATACAGACCTGTGTGGAAAAAATCTGGCCGGATTATTGCCACACCTCAAAAGATCCCCAAAAAGCTAAACATCATGTCAAGATCTAAAGCAGAAAGAAAGAGAAAGAAAGTAAGTTAGATCTTCTACATCAGGGGTTCCCAAGTTTTTCAGCCCGTGGCCCCCAAAATAACAATGCCAGTGACTCATGAACCCAAATATCTTCTGAGGTAGGTAAACAGATAAACCATGCACACAATGCTGCACACATACCAGTAGGCCCAAATCTATTCATCATTTAATTATTTTTGATGTACGTGTGTGCTGTACAGGTGTCAGAAAGTTTACCTGGTGCCATAAAATCAATGTGCTGTGTCTTTAATATAACGTAATCACCCAAGGGGTTACAAAAAACAAATCAAAAGGCTGATGGCTTTTAATTTGTATGCTGTTTTTTTAATGTAACTATTAACAAAAATTTTTTTTTCTTCTGTAGGTTATGGATAAAATATGGTAATTGTAATAGTTTAATAAAATTAGTTAGATTTTTGGAAATCACCAAGCGAATCCCCCCCTCAATGTCCCACGATCCCCTGTGGGGCCCCGACCTCCACTTTGGGAACCACTGTACTAAATAATGCATTTTAAACGAATAAACAAAATGAAAACACTCATCAGTTATGAGTTACAGACTGTTCATTTAAATATATCCAGTGCTTGCCCCTTAATTACCTGTAAATGTATATTTTTTGTTTTAAAATATCATTGCATTTTACATTCAGAACTGAATTTTCAGCATCATTAATACAGCCTTTGGTGTCAAATCAGTGTTTCTCAACCCTGTTCCTGGAGGCACACCAACAGTACATATTTTGGATGTCTGCCTTATCTGACCCAGGTTTTGGAGTCTCTTCTAGTGTTCTGATGAGTTTATTCAGTTGTGTACTGTTGGTGTGCCGTCAGGAACAGGGTTGGGAAACACTGGTGTCAAATGATCTTTCAGAAATAATTATATGTTAATTTGATACTGAAGAAACATTTGTTTTTACTATCATTAAATTTGAAATCTGATACATTTTTTTACATTTGATTAATAATAATCTATAACAAAGTAAACACTCTCAGAAATAAAGGTACAAAAGCCATCACTGGGGCAGTACCTTTTCAAAGGATACACATTTGTATCTAAAGGATCCACATTTGTACCTATAAGTTTCACTTTTGTACGTTTTTTAAGTATCTCTAAGGTACAAATGTGGATCTGTTGAAAAGGTTCTGCACCGGTGAAAGCTTTTGTACCTTTATTTCAGAGAGTAAAGCATATACAGTTAAAGTCTTTAGATATATTTTAACAATTTAATACAACCTGGTTTTCTTGAAAAAAATTTAATAAATTAATTAATTAAAAAATAATAATAATAATTTTCAAAAATTGTATTAATTCTTTATTTAAATTAATATGTTGTAATTCTCATCAAGAATGTAGCAGATTATTATATTATATTATATTATATTATATTATATTATATTATATTATATTATATTATATTATATTATATTATATTATATTATATTACATGCCCTGACATAGCATATGTTTTATCACTTATTCATCTGCTGATAGCTCATCTGTGCCAGTTAGATCAGATGGATTTCTTGAATATTTCATATTCTACATTAATACTGTGACATGTTAATGTCTGTAATGTGTTCAAAGATACACTGACATTTTGTCCCTGAGTAGTGAAGCAGTTTAATATCTGAGTCAAAGGTTTCCTCTAAACACAGAGACAAATTTAATTGCCATCTAAGACGATCATCTATGTTGCATTAGTTAGATTTTAATAGCGCATCACTTTAATGTCTTTCAAATGCTAAAACGTTCACTAAGCCCATGATTATAGGAGTTAGAGAGATGTGGCTAGGATCTGTTGAACTGAAGAAAAAAATACAGTGAAGTAAACACTGGAAAATACCAGGTTATCTAAATGTGTTTACGTTTTGCATTTAGAATATTTTTACAATGCAATTATTCATTTAATTACTATTAGCTTTTTTCTCTCGACACTGATATATTCATACACTTTATAACCCAAAAAGTTAAGGTAACTCAAACCAATTGAGGAAACCGATTGCAACAAACCACTTAAATTCAAAAACTAATCCTAATGAGTACTGTGAAGTTAATCCATTTGAGTTGACGAAGCAATACAAAATAAATGAAGAGAAGGCAAACCAACTGAATACTATAAAACTCAATAAGTCAAGGCGACTCAAACCGTTTGAGGAAACCGATTGCTACAAATCATTTGAGTTAAAAACTATTCTATATGGGTGCTGTGTAACTTTCAGTCAATTCTGAGTGAACTACATTCATTTCACTAGATAAAGTTGACTGTTGGGTTTTACAGTGTAGTTTGGGTTCTTTCATCTGTAACACTTTATTTTGATGGTCCATTTGAGTATTTTGGACTGTCTACTTAATATCTGTTGATACTGCTCCTTCATCAGACATTTAACTGACTATAAGAACTTTGCAAGTACATGTCAATTTACACTAACCCTAATCCCAACCTAACAGTCTTCTTATAATCTAAAGAGAATTAGTTGGCAAGTAGATGCAATGTAACTTAAATTCAACAAACAGACCATCAAAATAAAGTGTGACCATTTTGTCTGAAAAAAAAAAAGTTTAAGAAAAAAAATAATCCACCTAATATCATCTCTAAAGAGTGCTTCTAACACCTAGACTTTTGTTTCGGAATCTGTCTCGTTTCCCCAATTAGCTCTGTTCGTTTGGCATATGTGAAACCAGCAATCACGCTCGGTTCTGTGCCAAACCAATCGCCTGAATGGTCTCGGCTCGATTGAAATTAACTCTGGAGCGCATCAATTGTAGTGAGACAACAAAACGATCCGAGTCCGGCTATATCACAGTGTATTATGGACATGTAATAGGCATATATAGCTATATGAAGAGAGAATTATGAGCAGGGCGAGATGTCATTCCTACCAGTAAATGTGCGTTTCATGTCAAATATGAAAGCGAAAACATGCGGAACTATTAACGAGAGCCATTTATCCATTAGGAATCTGACCAAACTGCAGTATTGGTTTATCTGTTATTTCTCTCTATAATGTAAAGCCTATAATGCATAATTCTAGCCAAGGGCTCTGTATGAGAAAGTCTTACCTCTGATTTATACTTGGTGACGATGTCTGTGGGTGTCACCGTTCAAAATTAAAGCCTTTCCGCTTGTAATGTCTTGTTGATCCTCGTCATAAATTAAAATAAGTACTCTGCAAAATAAACCATAAAACTCTGACCAATGTGAGGAGAGTTAACTCGCACGTGACTTGTTTTAGCTCTTTTGGTCCATTTAGAAACTTTGCCGTGTGAAAGTGAACCGCACCAAGTACAAAGTGCAAAATTGTAACAATTTTAATCTCTATTTCGTAACAAAACAGGTGTGAAAGCACCCTTATTATCTATTATTTCTCTGAAATAACGTTCTCTTACACCTGCAAGTTCTGTAACAATTTACACAAATAATTCTGTTTTTTCACATGTCTAACCTGGTGTTGCTCGCTAAGGACACAGCGGTATGACACTGGGCCTAACAGTACTTTAGGCTATCTGTAATTTAATTTAAAATAATATCCAACTGTGAAGGGAAATATGTGAGTATCCTTAAAATAGTGTTGCCTTAAGTAATACTATGCTTCATTTGCAAATGTGCCATTGAATGGATTTGGCAGTAACTCTAAAGCACATTCAAGAGCTGTTATGCTGCATTTTTCTCTGGCTCAAATCACACAGCATATAATTTAACAAAGATATGGAGGCTTTTTAAAAAAATACAGTCATGCTAACACCATGGCTAGTGTATATAATGTAAGAAAACTGTAAACAACAAGAACAAACTGCAGATATCCGCTTATGGTGGATTGAGAATTGCTGCTAGATTTTCCTGACAAGACTATTATAAATAACTGTATGTAAGGATAATTGCGTAAATGGCAATTATACCAATGTGATGTTCTGTCATTCAGAAGCTCTCATACTTAAGAGTAATTAAGTGCAGTAGGTATCTGACAGTTACTCAGCTTTACAGTCTTAAAATAATGCTCACCACTTTTGTACTAAAAACGGAGATAAAAAATAATAAAACACTGTTGCCTTGGTGAAGTGCAAGTCAAATGGCCATGTTAAATGAGCCACTGTGAATAACATGCAGTGCCTTTTAGAAGACCACTACATGCAAATTTCTCCCTCGTATTCTTCCCATAATTGTCCAAACCATGCCAGAACAGAGCGCGACTGCTTCACAAAAAAATGCATTATTAAATTAACCTTTGCCCTCTCAAATGTGACGCAAAAAAATAAAAACAACTGCCTCTCGGTGCTTCAATGTATTCACTCAGTGGACCAAGATCAAGTGTTGTTCACCATTGTATGATGAGGAAAAGGGCAAGAGGTAGCTATTAACTGGGGATTGGCTGTTATCTCCTTCCCCTGCAAAACAGGCTCAGCTGAATGTGCGTGTCATAAACGCAGCTCGGAGCGGACTGAATATGCTAAGTGTCCTCTAATAGGGCCAATTTAACATAATGGAGACATTCCTATGGATTGACAGCCATTTACTTTATTGTCGTCTATGGGAAATAGATTCCCGCTGTCTTAAATAATGTATTATAATATGATGAAAATCACGTCAGGTGGAATTCATATGGAGTGCAAACAAGGGCACCGTGCATGTACGGTACATTTTTAATGGTACGCCGGTGACAGTTCTGCCTCACAGAGAAACACAAGGAGAATTAAATCACAACACTTTTTAACACCATTATATTGACCATTTTGAGGGATGTAAACAATAACTATAGTCCTAATGTATTTCCTGTATTATATTTTTGATTTCCATAGCTTTCAAGAATCTAAAAAGGTCCACATATTGATAAATAATGTTATGGCAGCTATTTTAACATTAAGATATGATTAAATTGCCTCTTGTTACAGTTATAAAGTAGTTTGCCAACAACAAGACATGTTCATGGACCAGTGGCATCGCCACTTTGAAATGGGCTATAAATCGTCACCTTAGAATTATATGGTTCTATCTGACATTTTTGTCAAAATTGAGTTATTGACATAGTCTTATTAAATGACAACTTATTTACAATATGTGATTTTTTTTTATAAGTTGTTTACATTTTAAGGCTTTTTATTTAAAAATCAAAAACGGTTTATCTACAAAGTTGAACTCTAGCTTGTTTCTATAAGGTTCTTTCTGTTAGCCAATCAGCATTTTTTAATGCATGCATGAGGACCAATCAGGATCAGCTTTCTTTGTCATTTCGCCGGACTGCACCATTGACAGCAGGAAACGCCAGAAAGACAAAATCACAGTCGTCTAAATTGAGAAGAACCCTGAACCTGAAAAGATGTGTGTAAATGTGATGATTTAGAAGCATTTTTTGACATTGGGATGAAATGTTATATTTTACATTGTTTAAAAAGAAACAGTTATTTAAAAAATGTAATATATTAAATGTGTAATGTTTTTATTTGTGTATGCATAGTCAGTGAAACATTTTTCAGTGTTTATTAAACTCATTTGCTCATTGTCTGTTTTCCTTTAAAGTCTTTTAATTTGATATTAACCCTTGAAGGACAAATACTCAAATGAATTCATAGGACAATTAATAGAATACATATTCAACAATTCAATAATTCATATAAAGCATAAAGTTGAATAAATATTAACATATTAATTGAATAAAATGAACATCTGCACTGGACAAAATACTTAACACAGTCTTGTATGATTAAATTAAACAAGAAAAAATATTCATCCAAAAACATGAAATAAATGTTAAAGAAAGCAAAACTGTAACTTTCTCAAGCATCAGCAAATTGTTATAACACCAAATTATATATTTTTGATTGTATTTCTTAATAAGTAACGCTTCAATTAATGATCTACCAGATAGAACCTTTAATTTCAGGCAGAAAATGCCTTTTCAGAATTAGAAAGTTCTATCTGCATTTACTGTGGTATATTTACTCCAATTTGCAAATGTAAGGGAACTTTGATCATTTACATGTAGATTACATTTAGGGTCTCTGTCATGTTAATGTATGAAAGAGAACTGTTGCACACATATTGTTTGCAATATGGAATGCAAAAACTTTGAAGCTCAATAGCTCAAAATCATTCATAATACAGACAGAACCTTATAATTCCAAGGTGATGAAGTGTAAAGATAATAGAAAAAAATCTTCTGTCTATTGTTTGTACACTAATAATGACTGAAACAGCTCAGGGAGGAAGCCACTTTTAAACCAAGAAAGGCTCTGCTGGGTAAAATTGTAACTTTATGTGACTTTTTTTTTTTATCCTTACATGAAAAGACTCAGTCACTGTAAAATTCTAATGATGTATGAAATACAGCTCAATCCAAGCCTCACCAACTTTTGGATGACGTGGCAATTTCACATGACCAATTTGAAGCCAGTTCGAAAAAAAAAAAAAATCATTGTGAAGTCCATTTTGGAAATACTTTGTGTGTGTGTGTGTGTGTGTGTGTGTGTGTGTGTGTGTGTGTGTGTGCGTTTGTGTGTGTGTGTGTGTGTGTGTGTGTGTGTGTGTGTGTGTGTGTGCTGCTATTAAACTCACATTTGTGTAGAAGGGTTATTTTATTACTTAATGCAATCATAATGTTATATGAAGGCAAATGAGGTATACAGTTATGGTTATAAGGTTAAATACAGGCATGTATAGTTGAACCATTAACATTGAATTACACGTTAAACATTCAATGTCGCCTTGTTTAAACATGTTGCAATTTTGTTTTGTTTAACGTGGCTTAATGCATTATGAAAGCGATAGCAAATTCTGTAAACAGTTTATTAAAACTTGTTTCATTGTTTCATATGCAGCAAGCAAAACTAAGGCTAAACATAATGCAAGAATAACAAAGTTTCTTGCATTAAATAGTTCGATGTGCATAATGGATTTATATTATGTCTAAATTATTTAACTTACGACATTAATAAGAAGCAGATTAGCAAATTAAATATATCCCTATCACTATCAAAAATTTAATTCAAAAAAGTTTATATTTTAATTACAGCGTACTTTCTTTCTTTTTTGCTCTTCATTTTCTTGTACTCTTAGATTATATTAAGTCTAAATTATGCAGCCTAACTCTTTAATAAAAAGCAGATGAGCCTATTAAAATTGATATGTGAACCCAGACTGCATGGGTTTCATGTTGGCATGGGCTGAACATGTGGGAAATATGTGGGTCCTATTTTGGTTCATCCATGTGGGACCCATATGAAAATAAGAAACCTGTCTGGGATCCAAGTGGCCAAAATGATTCCATGCCTAAAATACATGTTTATACCTTTAAACAGTTTTAAGTAATTAACCCTCCTGTTGACTTAAGGGTCAAAAATGACCCAGTCACCATTTTAACAGTAAGAATTTATTATTATTATTATTATTTTTATTTTAATTTATTTTTAAATTTAAAAAAAGTAAAAAATGTTTCCTTTTTTATCTAGTTTGAGGACTTATAATAAAAAATTATCATTCATTCATTTTCTTTTCGGCTTAGTCCCTTTATTGATCTGGGGTCGCCTTAGCAGAATGAACCACCAACTTATCCAGCATATGTTTTACGCAGCGGATGCCTTTCTAGCTGCAACCCATCACTTGGAAACAGCCATACATTCTTATTTACACACATACACTACGGCCAATTTAGCTTACCCAAATCACCTATAGCACATGTCTTTGGACTTGTGGGGGAAACCATAGCACCCGGAGGAAACCCACATGAACACAAGGAGAACATGCACACTCCACACAGATATGCCAACTGATCCAGCCGGGGCTCGAACCAGCGACCTTCTTGCTGTAAGGCGATTGTGCTACCCACTGTGCCACCGTGCTTCCCTGAAGGAGCAGTTTCAACTGATATTAAGCAGACAGTCTACTAATACTCAAATGGACCATTAAAATAAAGTGTTTCCAAAAATATGTATCAATTTTTATATTTTCATGAAGGCTGTACACCAGTGCTGATTGACAGCCATTCGTGTTACTTGTTGCCTCAAAACACACAAATGCAGGGCCAGTGCAGTACCTATTGACAAACCCATTCTAGGCCTTTGTAAATAGCAGATGTGCTAAATAAAGTGGGACCAATATGTGCGTTATGGATGTTGCCCAGTTGAGCAGCCCAATGAACCCAGTCAGGTAAAAAGCAAGATTTATATGGGCTTATTTAGATATGGCTCACATGGAACCATTGGACAAACCCCTCTGCGCACATGCTTCAAGCCCATATGGGCCCACACTGGCCCTACTCTGCAATTTTGGCTAGGAACACACACGATTTTCAAACCAAGCAGTTTTCAATTGGTTAACATTGGTTAATCTGTTTGTTAAACTTGAACGCAGAACAAAATCTTCAAGCGAACATCTTTTTCTATTCTGATTGAAATTCACAGCTGTGTGAATTATTTTGTAAATTACTAGATGTTGGCTGTGAAAACAATTGTACAGTAAATGTGACTTCTATTTCATTTATTATTGAAATGGCTTAAATTTTTAAAGCAAGAGAGAGAGAGAAGAGAGAGAGAGAGAGAGAGAGAGAGAGAGAGAGAGAGAGAGAGAGAGAGAGAGAGAGAGAGAGAGAGAGAGAGAGAGAGAGAGTCAGGCACTGTCAGAGCTGAGTTCATTAATATTCAAAACCAACCACATCCTATTTGTTGCCATTCCTAAAGTTGAAAATGGACCTGTAAAACTGTTTCTGAATAATTTTAGCACTAACCTAAGCCACATACAATACACTCTGAATAGTTATATGAACACAATTTAAAATATGTCATCAATGCATTCTATGGTGTCTTTAAACCTTTTCAATAAAAGGACCATTAGCTTTTGTCAATAGATTTGTGATGTATACAGCACTTCTGTAAATGGGTTAATGCTCTAAATTTTGTATGATCAAAATCCCGCCATTGTATCACGGTTACGGATCGAAAAATAGTAAGTGTAAATCAAAAAACTGACATTAGGAACATTCAAAAATGAAAACTGAATGCAGAATAAGAAACGTGGTTGCGTACTGAAATTTAATGAGCGTGAATCAAAAATCAAAATGCTTTCACATTGCTTTTGCATTGGCTTACATTGCACAAAACTGGAACCTAGTTTTACTACTTCCAAACAAAATTAGTTCTTCTGCTCATAATAAAATGTTTTGTGTGCTTACAGTCTTTCCCCCTTCACTTTTATTCACACATTCTGCCCTTGCATTTCGGTTTTGAGCAATGTAAATCTAAAAGCATTTTCATTCTTGATTCACACTCATTATCTTTCAGTAAGTGACCTCCTTGTTTCTTGTTCTGCATTTAGTTTTTTGCAGTAGTCTGCATTCTGCACATTTGCATGTTCTAACTTTTGGCAGAGGGCATCACGGTGATGCAGTGGGTAGCATGATCGTCTTACAGCAAGAAGTTCACTGGTTCGAGCCCCAGCTGGGTCAGTTGGTATTTCTGTGTGGTGTCTGCATGTTCTCCCCGTGTTGCAGTGGGTTTCCTCCTGGTGCTCCAGTTTCCCCCACAATCCATAGACATGCGCTATAGGTGAATTCAATAAACTAAATTGGCTGTAGTGTATGTGTGTATGGAGAGCGTGTATGGATGTTTCTCAGTGTTGGGTTGCGGCTGGAAGGGCATCCCCTACGTAAAACATATGCTGGATAAGTTGGCAGTTCATTTCGCTGTGGCAACCCATGATTAATAAAGGGACTAAGCCGAAAAGAAAATAAGATTGTGTTAGATTAAACGATGCTGTGAACTTGCCAAATCTTTTTGTAGGAACATTTTGACCTTCTATAAAATCAACATAGGCTCATTCTGAAAATGCAGCCCTATATACATTTCTGGAGATCGCAAATTATGAAGCCAGAGCTACATATACTGCATTTCATCTTTAAAATGAACGTTACAGGGTGGTATGATACCATTCCTTTTCTTGCTTACCAGCTGACCGCTTACCTGCACGTGAACAGCTTTTCTGCTGTTATCAGTTTGTCTGGTAGCTCAATGCGTACATCGACAGACTTTGATGCAGAGCGGAGTTGACCGTGGTGACGGGGTTCAAGTCTAGTGAAGAACAGTTCCATAAAGTAGGTAAGACAAAAACAGAAGCCAAAAAGAAATAAACAAACAAGTAAATAACAGGGTGTGAATGTGGTAAAATCTGAAAACGTGGTAAAAAAAATCAGGCGAGGGCTTTTCTTTTTCTGGATTGCTTTTCAAAACATTGAGTTTGGGTTTAGGGAAATGGGTGGGCGGGTCAATCAGTGCTTTTTAAAATACTATTGGTTGGGTTTAGGGTAGGGGGAGGGTTGAGGGATCAGTAGGTTGGTCAGTGAGAACAGCGGCCTCTGGTGGATTTATGCTAGAACAGCAGGCGCAAATGGCACTCGCGAGAGAAATTTGAGATCTGAAAAAGCATACACAGCAGCCTCTGGTGAATTCACGAAAACAAAAACTGCAAAAAATTTAGCTCCTGGGACGTATTTTGCTCCCTCCAGAAATGTATATAGAGGTAAGTAATCAGAATGAGCCTGGATTGTATGAAATTTGTAATCATGTGGATTACTACAAAAGAAACTGGTTTCTGTCAGCGAAAAACCACCAAATATCATCACTACAGCCTAAGAAGTGTTAGTCTAGTAGTAGTGCAAATGCAACTAAAATATCAAAGACACAACATTCGCTCGGCAGAAAATCTAAGAAAGTCACATGGGGCCCCTTCAGTTTGAACAGGAATGATGTTTCTGACTGCAAATACCTTGAATGTTACTATGGTGCAATGCTTACAGTGCGGGGACATATTGATTTCCAGGTCATAAAGAGGGCTTGCATTCCCTCAAGAGAACAGCTGTCATCAGGTGTTGTACATGAATGACTCTTGCAGCACCCATCGCATTCCTAACAGACACATTCATTCATTCATTCATTTTCCTTCACCTTAGTCCCTTATTTATCAGGGGTCGCTACAGCGGAGTGAACTGCTGACTATTCCAGCATATGTTTTTTTAAGAGAATAGCTGTCATCAGGTGTTGTAAATGAATGACTTCTGCAGGATCCATTGCATTCCTAACAAACACATTCATTCATTCGTTCATTCATTTTCCTTCAGCTTGGTTCCTTATTTATCAGGGGTCGCTACAGCGGAATGAACTGCCAACTATTCCAGCATATGTGTTTTTATAGAACAGCTGTCATCAGGTGTTGTAAATGAATGACTCCTGCAGCACCCTTGACATATCTAACAAACACATTCATTCAGTCATTTTCCTTCAGCTTAGTCCCATATTTATCAGGGGTTGCCACAGCGGAATGAACCACCAACTAGTCCAGCATATGTTTTTTTAAGAGAACAGCTGTCATCAGGTGTTGTAAATGAATGACTTCTGCAGCATCCATTGCATTCCTAACAAACACATTCATTCATTCGTTCATTAATTTTCCTTCAGCTTGGTTCCTTATTTATCAGGGGTCGCTACAGCGGAATGAACTGCCAACTATTCCAGCATATGTGTTTTTATAGAACAGCTGTCATCAGGTGTTGTAAATGAATGACTCCTGCAGCACCCTTCACATATCTAACAAACACATTCATTCAGTCATTTTCCTTCAGCTTAGTCCCATATTTATCAGGGGTTGCCACAGCGGAATGAACCACCAACTAGTCCAGCATATGTTTTTTTTAAGAGAACAGCTGTCATCAGGTGTTGTACACGAACGACTTCTGCAGCATCCATTGCATTCCTAACAAACACATTCATTCATTTGTTCATTAATTTTCCTTCAGCTTAGTTCCTTATTTATCAGTGGTCGCTACAGCGGAGTGAACTGCCAACTATTCCAGCATATGTTTTTTAGGAGAACAGGTGTTGTAAATGAATGAGAACAGGTGTTGTAAATGAATGACTCCTGCAGCACCCGTCGCATCTCTAACAAACACATTCATTCATTCATTCATTTTAGTTCAGCTTAGGGGTTGCCACAGCAGAATGAACCGCCAACTATTCCAGCACATGTTTTTTTTTAAGAGAACAGCTGTCATCAGGTGTTGTACATGAAGTACTCCTGCAGCACCCGTCCCATTCCTAACAAATACATTCGTTTATTCATTAAATTGTTCATTTATTCATTATCCTTTAGCTTAGTCCTTTATTTATCAGGGGTTGCCACATCGGAATGAACTGCCAACTATTCCAGCATATGTTTTTTTTAAGAGTACAGCTGTCATCAGCTGTTGTACATGAATGACTCCTGCAGCACCCGTCGCATTCCTAACAAACAAACACATTCATTCATTCACTCATTTTCCTTCAGCTTAGTCCCTTATTTACCAGGGGTTGCCGCAGCGAAATGAACCACCAACTATTCCAGCATATGTTTTTTTTTAAGAGAACAGCTGTCATCAGGTGTTGTACATGAATGACTTCTGCAGCACCTGTCGCATTCCTAACAAACACATTTGTTTATTCATTCATTCATTCATTCATTATCCTTCAGCTTAGTCCCTTATTTATCAGGGGTTGCCACAGTGGAATGAACTGTCAACTATTCCAGCATATGTTTTTTAAGAGAACAGCTGTCATCAGGTGTAGATGAATGACTCCTGCAGCACCCGTCGCGTTCCTAACAAACAAACAAACACATTCATTCATTCATTCATTCATTCATCCAATCATTCATTAATTTTCCTTCAGCGTACTCCCTTATTTATCAGGCGTCACCACAACGGAATGAACCACCAACTATTCCAGCATATGTTTTTTAAGAGAACAGCTGTCATCAGGTGTTGGACATGAATGACTCTTGTAGCATCCATTGCATTCCTAACAAACAAACACATTCATTCATTAATTTTACTTCAGTATAGTCCCTTATTTATCAGGGGTCGCCACAGCGGAATGAACCGCCTACTAATCCAGCATATGTTTTTTTAAGAGAACAGCTGTCATCAGGTGTTGTACATGAATGACTTCTGCAGCACCAATTGCATTCCTAACAAACACATTCATTCATTCATTCATTCATTTTCCTTCAGCTTCATCCTGTATTTATCAGGAGTCGCCACAGTGGAATGAACCATCAACTATTCCAGCATATGTTTTTTTAGGAGAACAGCTGTCATCAGATGTTGTAGAAAAATGACTCCTGAAGAACCCATTGCATTCCTAACAAACACATTTATTCATTCATTTTCCTTCAGCTTAGTCCCTTATTTATCAGGCGTCGCCACAGCGGAATGAACCGCCAACTATTCCAAGATATGTTTTACCCAGTAAATGCCCTTCCAGCTGCAACCCAGCACTCGTAACACCCATACCTAACAAACACAACATAGGTTAAAGGACTGAAATCATCAAACAGCCTTAAACAATCAATAAATGGAACAAATTAAAAAGTGAAGGAAGAGCCAAACAAGGAATGGAAAGAAGGACCGAACTAATGAAGGAAGGAAGGACCAAATGAATGAAGGATTCAAGTAAGGACTGAACAGATGAAGGAAGGAACAAACGAATGAATTAATGTATGAACAAAGGACCAAATGAAAGAAGGAACAAAAGAATGAAGGAACGAATGAATGAAATAAGGATTGAAGGAAAGAAGAAATGACTGAAGGAAGGAAAGGTCAATTGCATGAATGAAGGAAGGACAGAACGAACAAACAATAGAAGGAAGGAATGAATATAGGAAGATCCCTAAATGCACAAACTGCATGTAAACACATCAACTTTTCACAGTGTGATACTCACTACTCACTACTCTTGAGTACTTTTAAAAAGTCTACTTTTTACTCATACTTTGAGTAATATTTACAACAGATACTTTTACTCTGCCTGCACTACATTTTTAGGTAAGTAATGGTACTTTTACTTGAGTATGATTATTCAGTACTCTTTCCACCACTGCTGGCCAAAAAATTTCACAATCATCCATTATAACGCTTGGCTAAAAAACAGCAAAATTTACAAGGTCATCTAAAAAAATATCTATTATTTGTTCCATTTACAAATAAATCCTTTAAGGGCACCTTTCACTAAACTCACAATCTGTTTCAGCGCTCTCTCTATTTCACAAAAGCACTACGATCTAAATAGTCTCAGATAAGCCCATGGATGTGTTTTGAGGTAATGCGTGATAGAAGCGGGTACAAGTGACAGGTGCAGATTTGCAGTATCAAAAAATCAACAGTATGACTCAGTCTTTCCCGCTCTGCTTGTCCTGCTAATGGCCTTCATTTTGGTCCAATTGCTCCTGACAGCTGCAGAGATAAAACTGTTGTTGCTACTCTATAACATAAAGCTTTATGATGGAATTTCGCTCAAGGGGTGTTTTTTTATTATCGTTATTTTTTTTCCAAGTGAACAACTCTCAGTGTAGCAACGGGTGAGCGGTTTGATTTCTCTAACGATACTGTAACATATTAATGAAATGGCTCATGCATTCATAAATGAAAAATTAACTCCATTGACATGGCAACTTCAGGGAGATCTGTTGAAACGTGTCTATCATCATGCTTCATTTAAAAGCTATCATAATTGCAAAGCGGTGATTCCTACTCGCTCGTTGTCCATTCAGTCAGCTAATAACAGAGCTTAGCATAAATGACTGCAGCACAAGTGGTTGGCTAGATTAAGCGGAAATGTGCTATGATTGAGCTTGACCCAAGCAGTAGAGAGTGTGAGCTTTGTGCTAGTGTGTGTGTTGGAGCTTCTCTATCACACGTTTTGCCACGAGCGCTCAAAGTATTTAATTGTGTTTAATTAATTGTGGAAGAAAAAAAAAAACAAGCACTTAGAAACCTTGACCCCATCGCCCCAGGGAGGAAAGTCCCAGCCGGAAAATGTCCTGCTCTCAGGACTGCTCAGATAAAAGTAATTATGTGGAATTATCCAGAAATCAATGATGGGAAAAATCAACAGTGTGTTTAAGGAAGGCGAATAGGTGAAGCCTGGCCTGAGTACTGAGGACTTGTGTTTCAGTTCCTCTGTGGCGTATGTAATAACTATTCAGCAAACACCATCCAGTGACAAAACAATGCAATGTGGCTTGTGCTTAAATTATTCCTTTTATTCAGTGGCTGAATATAGAAGACATTAATAATAATTTACTTATTCTTTAGACAGAGCATTAATTTACCAGTCTCTTATTTCTCCACCAATGAAAAGTTCTTAATAGAAAAATCCTTGCACATTTTGAAGTGCAACAATTTCTGAATTGAACTTATATTCATGCTTGGGCTTAAGAAGCATATTATATTAGGCCTTTGTGTGTGTTGAGCATTAATTAAGACAACGTTAGCCCATTAGCCCAGTAGCTTTGATCGTGGAGAAATCAGGATAATTTTGAGCTTTTTTCAGCTAATTTTATCTTGCTGGTATAAAATAAGTTTTGGGGCGGGTTCGTAATCGGTGACAGAGCTCGAATCTGCCAGTGGAGTGATGACGCGTCGGTTTCTCATTATTATAGCGGAGTTTTCTTATCCCATGAAATGACCCTGCTTCTTAATTATTTGTGAGAGCATGTGCTTTCTAAAAGCAAGGCAGACCTGCCAATCTGTGACCCAATGACTAAGTAAGACCGCGTCTGCACGGCAGGGATCGTATGTGTTTCTTTCCATGATCCATGGGGTTTGTTGCATGCTTTTCCCCGCAATTCTGTCAGGGCCGATACTGCAAAGCTGTTGGTTTGCAGCAAGCATTTTTGTCGGGAGAGCTGTACGAGAATTGGAGAATGGCCTTTTGTCTTTTATCAGTTGAGTTTGTTACCATTCAGACACATTGCTTATATCCGTGTTAGGGAAGCAGATGGACAAACAAGGTGAGAAAATGATGAATGATGTTTATTTTAACAGCGGAGCACAAAAGGACTACTATGGGGGAGTGAATGATGTTCGGTTGAGCTGAACCTCCTTCTTTGGGACAGGATGGATGACAGACACTGAGGAAGACCAAATGCACACACCAGAGGGCTTGCGGGGAAGACAGACTGACGACACACATAACTCTGACAGGACACCGGGAACGCTGGACAGACTGGAAGGAAACAGAGATCAGGTAAGTACAAGAGACGAGTTAAGTAGATAGAGAATACCAGGAGGTACTATCTATGAGTCCGCTTCGTTGGAACGAGCCCGGACACTGAGTGATGTGAGGTGTGTGCTTTTGTAGTGAGTTGGAGTGATTGGGTGCAGCTGTGCGTGATTAGAACTCAGGTGATGGTGCTCGTTGCGTGATACTGGTAGAAGAGCCTGGCCAATCCGTGACAATCCGTGCTGCTGTGTTCACCTATGTTTAAAATCCTTCAGATTACCGACAGTGCTAATGGTTGAAATAGATAAGGGTAAAGAGACCTGCTACACTGCTATCTACTTTGTCTGCATTCAGACTCGGGGACTGAGGAGTCTTCCTCATTTATAGTGTTTATATAAACATGATTATCTTTTTGATGATATAACAAATTGTGGTTATGTGTATGAAATTACAAATAACTAAGTAATTAAATTACTTGCTGTCTATTTCTTTGAATTTTAACTTTGTAAACTATAAAATCATGGGTCTCCTCATGGTTTGTGTCACATTTTGTGAGCCAACTGACAACAGTTGTTCGCTCCCCTCTTTTTCTCCTGCTCTGCCGGCCACGCACACTCCTCCCTCTGATAGCAGAGCTCATTCTGAGGTAAACTTGAACTGAAAGCGGGGTGTTTCATGGCCCCTTAACAATACATAAATAATTATTAATAATATAGAATATGTGTGAATCAAATGAATATTTTAAGCTTTTTAAAATTTTAAAAACACCAACTCAGGTAATACATTAAAAAAGAGAAACATTAAAAAAGTCTTTCAAACCAGTTACTAAATAAAAAATAGAAGATGCTAGAATTTTGGCAATTGGGTTTAACTAAATTCCATTGTTAGGAGCAGGCAACAGGGACCAGTGGCAGTTTTTTTCTGTGCCATGTTTCTGGATGAATCTATTTCAATGAGTCATTCATAACAAATCTAATGTTCCCAAATGAGTCATTATTTGTGAATGACTGTACTGAGCTAATAGCTATACTTCCATCCAAAGTTGTACATATATACATATGTACATGTTTTATATTCGTCAATTGAGTAAAAAAAAATATTTTTATATGATATCCTCAAATGTGCATACACTCTCAGAAATAAAGGTACTCAAGCTGTCTCTGGGGTGGTACCTTTTCAAAAGGTTCAAATTAGTACCTAAAAGATCCATATTAATACCTCAAGGGTACCTTTTAGTACCTAAAAAGTATAAAAGTGTTTCTCTTAAAATGTGTAGGTACTAATATACACTTTTATGGTACCAATATGGACCCTTTAAGTACAAATGTATACCTTTTGAAAATGTACCACCCCAGTGACAGCTCTCGTATTTTTATTTCTGAGAGAATAAAAAGAGGGATGGAAACAAAAAATGGATATATAAGTTTTGTCATGTGCTATAAAAATACATGTTTTCATTAATACTGAAGCTGCCAATGCTACTTTCTAAATAACTATCAAGCAAATGCAGAGGTCGCTCCTTATAAGAAGTGGCCTCAACAAATATGTACTTACACTGAAATTAATAATTTGTTATAAAGAACTTATTGTGTAAATGCATGTTTTTACATTGTACTTATGATTAATTGAAAACATGCATGTAATTATATCTGTAATTATTATATTTTTATTACTGATTTTACATGTGAGTGGTCACGGCATCTTTAATTTTTTCTTTCCAATAAACAAAACAAGATTCACTTCTCAACCCCCCAGCCCACCCAGAAAAACACCCACCCCACACACCAGTGGTGCCAAACTTCATGCCATCCCACAAATAGCATTGCAATCAAGACAAATAGAAGTTACTAACACAAAATATATTCATACATACATATAAACATAAGATACACATATCTTAAACACAAGCATAATAAATACAGGGTATATTTACAGTCTATAATATTATAGAAAATAATACACATATACATACATATATGTATATATACCTACCCATATATATGTATATATACCTACCCATATATATATATATATATATATATATATATATACTCATACATCCATACACAGATAGTAATAAACTAAGTAAAGTAGAAATTCACGCACACTATCAGAGATTTACAGATTCAGGTTGTATAGCACATTAATTTCTATTATCCAAGAGTCTTTCTGCCAGTTGAGGCTGTAATGTTATTTGTTCTGGCGGTTGAAAGTCCTAACAATACCATAAAACTGAAAAAGCCACTGCCGAATGAATAAAGAATGCGGAGGGAGCCATCATCTGTTATTAATTTATGTAATTACATCTTTAATTACACTGTTGAACATCCCTTACACCTTAACCTACCCTTAAGCTTACCCATACCACCAAACCTGTCTCTAACCATACCTGTATGACACCTCAAGAGCAACAGAAGTGTTCTGCAATACATTATCAACACAGTAAGTACATATTTGTTTTTGATAAAAGCACATACTAGTTAAGGCCACTTAATATAAAGTGTGGATCATAATGAATAAAGGATCATTTTGAAACCACCAACTATTCATTTATAAGGTAAAGCTGCTTGCCAGGAAGCAAATAATTCTGGCCCAGATTTGGCATAAAGCTGGCACAGCAGGCATTCATCCGGCTCTGGCATACAGCATGTGGGCCAAAGATGGCCCGGGTTTGACAGAGGTGGCACCGTCTTTAAGGCGGCATGCAAAACATGGGCCAGATGTCAAATGTAGTATTTGGCCTAGATGTTAAAAATTGATATGTGAACCACGTGAATTTGAATGGGCATTATCAGTGGTTATCAGCTGATATATATGGGCCAGTAGGGGCCTTCTACACCCTTTTGTAGGCTCAGAAGGCTTTTATCATCCATCCACATGGTTAATCAGCTATACTAATAGGAAGACTCCAGATCTGTTTTTACACTATTGTGACAGTTAGGTTTAGGGTTTGGGGTTGACGTTAATAAAAACAATAAATGTGAAATTTAATAAATAATATAAATAATTCACTTGGTTAATCAACTATACTAATAGAGAAACCTCCAGAACCAGATCTGTTTTTACATTACTGTGACATTTGGGTTTAGGGTTGGGGTAGGTGTAGACATTAATAAAATACAATTAATGGAAATTTAATAAATAATATAAATAATTCTCATTGACTTCCGGCTACAGCCGTATGTGATATACAGCTGTGATCATTAACCATGTGGATGGATGATAACAGCCTTCTGAGCCTACTAGTAGGCACAGAAGGCCCCTACTGGCCCATAACTATCAGCTGATAATCACTGATAAAGCCCATTCAATCAAGTGATAACATTCAAATCGGCTGTTATTATTAAACATTACTAACCATTAACATTATTATAATGCTTCATGGGTTTATCAATTTCATTGCAGTCATGGCACACCAAATATGGCTTCCAAACAATGGCCAAACATGGGCCATAGCTGGCCCAGTTCAGGCCGAGTCATGGGTTATAACTTGGCTGAGACTAGGCCCAGATATGGTCCATGTTTGGCCCTTATATGGAAGCCAGACTTGGTCCAGTCATGTACCATGATTCACTGCAGCATGTGGGCCAAGCAAAAGCTGATTGTGTGGGCCAGAGCTGGGCCAAAAGTAATTTTACTATGTGGGTTGTCACTTGTCACCTATTGGCATATCAATGTAATAACAATAATAAAAGTGCTAATAATGATGGTTGTGTTAGTATAGAGAATTATGGATTTAATTATGTTACATTACATTTAAAGTTCTAGTTGAGAAATTTCTGCTTAATATTTTCAGACCATCTGTTGTCCAAAACTTGGAAGATGATGTATAAAGAAACAACATGGCAAGTGGCCACTGTGTTTGTGAAACCCCTCAAAAATATAAAACTGTAAATGAGACTTAAACTCTACAGTCCATGAGGGACTTTGTAGAGACATAATGGGCTGTCACCCTAAAACAGCAAATGGATATTAAGTTTGCTGTTCGGGATAGTGCTATGCATTCAGATTTCATTGTGAATTTAGCTTTTTTTTAATATATAAAGTGCATTTAGCATTTGTGTACGTTATGATTCTAGAATTTGCTCAGATAACCATAATGCTCTGCCAGATTTCTCTGAGGCAGTAGATGAGGCTTTAGTAAATTGCACTTGAAGGATGTCACTTGAGGTGCCGAGCCCTAATCAATTCAATTCAATTCAATTCACCTTTATTTGTATAGCGCTTATACAATGTAGATTGTGTCAAAGCAGCTTCACATAAAAGGTCACAGTAAATAGGAACAGTGTAGTTAAGTTTGTAGTGTTTAAGTTCAGTTCAGTTTAGCTCAGTTCAGTGTGGTTTAATAATCACTACTGAGAGTCCAAATATTGAAGAGCAAATCCAACGATGCGCAGCTCTACAGATCCTGAACCATGCAAGCCAGTGGCGACAGCGGAGAGGGAAAAAAAACTTCACTAAAGGCGGAAGTGAAGAAAAAAAACCTTGAGAGAAACCAGGCTCAGTTGGGCACGACCATTTTAATTTCTCCGCTGGCCAAACGTCTTGTGCAGAGCTGCAGTCTCAGTGGCGGAGGCTGGAAGCTGGCCTCAGCGAAGACTCGTCTGTCTCTGGAGCGTCAAAGGAAACAGTCTCATGTTCTCCATTCTTTCATGACCATCGCAGTAGTTGTTCAGGATACGGCCTGGTCCAGGATATGGAAACCTTGGGATCATCTCGTCGTTGGTCTTGGATCGAATCAGTGACTCTGCATAGTCTGAGGGCCTCGGGAAGAGTATCCCCAGGTGGAAATGGAGAATAAAGAAAATAATTAGCGTAGCTGATGTTCACAGTGTATATCAGCAAGATGCATAACCTGTGTGGAAGCCCCCTAAGTGGTGCACTAAGTGTATGCTTTACTGAACAGATAGGTCTTTAATCTAGTTTTGAATTGGGAGAGTGTGTCTGAGCCTCGGACGTTATCAGGAAGGCTATTCCAGAGTTTAGGAGCTATAAATGAGAAGGCTCGACCTCCTTTACTCGACTTTGCTATTCTAGGTACTACCAGAAGTCCTGAGTTTTGAGATCTTAAAGAGCGAGTTGGATTGTAGCGAGACAGAAGATTGGTTAGATAAGCAGGAGCCAGATTATTTAGAGCTTTATATGTAAGAAGCAATATTTTAAATTCAATACGAAACTTAACAGGCAGCCAGTGTAAGGAGGATAAAATTGGGGTGATGTGATCAAATTTTCTAGACCTGGTTAGAACTCTGGCAGCTGCATTTTGTACTAATTGAAGTTTGTTAATAGAGGATGCTGGGCAGCCAGCAAACAGAGCATTACAGTAGTCCAGCCTAGAAGTCATAAAAGCATGGACTAGCTTTTCTGCATCTGAGATGGATAGCATACTTCGTAACTTAGCGATATTTCTCAGATGAAAGAAAGCAGTTTTTGTGACATGGGAAATATGATTTTCAAAAGTTAAATTGCTGTCTAATATGACACCCAGATCTTTTATAGTAGAACTAACGCTAACTTTGTATCCCTCTAATTGTAGATCGAGTTGTGAGATCTGCTGTGTACAGGATTTAGGCCCAATAAGTAATAATTCTGTTTTGTCTGAGTTTAAGAGAAGATAATTGTTGGTCATCCAGTCTTTAACATCTTTAATACACCCAGTTAGCTTGGACAGATTAGACGTCTCGTCAGGTTTAGTTGAAATATATAATTGAGTATCATCTGCATAGCAGTGAAAGCTGATCCCATGTCTTCTAATAATGTCTCCCAGGGGTAGCATGTATATTGTAAACAGTAAAGGGCCTAAAACTGATCCTTGAGGCACCCCGTATTTTACTGGGCTGATTTGTGAAGGTTGTCCATTTATATTTACAAACTGGTAACGGTCAGATAAGTATGACTTAAACCATTGTAGGGCCTGTCCCTGGACACCTGTAGACTTTAAGCGATTAATAAGGATACCATGGTCAATGGTGTCAAATGCCGCACTAAGATCGAGTAGAACTAATAGCGAGATGCACCCTTGGTCAGCAGCTAAGAGTAAATCGTTGGTTATTTTCACTAATGCAGTTTCTGTACTGTGATGAGCTCTGAAACCTGACTGAAACACTTCAAAAACATTGTTGGTCTGCAGAAAGGAGCATAATTGAGCAGAAACAGAAGGGAGTTCTCAGAGCAAATCCAGCATTATGATTGGGCTTCTCCCAAACCCACTGCCCTGTGACAGAGTAATCTCAGCTTTTAGAAACACTGAAGACATGGCCATATTTTTAGGATTTGCCAATACCACTATGACCTTATTGCTATGGAAACAACTAACTGAGACATGCGTTGACTTCAGTATGGTTTACAAATGGTTTTTATTTTAATTGTAATCAAATCTGAAGTAAACTGAACGGCATTGTCATTAACAGTGATTTGTGTCTCTTAAAATTCTCTTTATCGTTTACATTCGACAGTGATTTTATATTCAGTATTTCTTGTGCAGGGCTGCACGGTGGCTCAGTGGTTAGCATTTTTGCCTTACAGCAAACAGGTCACTGCGGTTCCAGTTGGCATTTTTGTGAAGAGTTTGCATTGTCTCCCCATGTTCACATGGGTTTCCTCTGGGTGCTCCAGTTTCCCCCACAGTACAAAGACATGCAGTAAAAATGAATTGGATGAACTAAATTGGCCGTAGTGTATGAGTGTGACTGTGTGAATGCGAGAGTGTATGAATGTTTCCCATTACTGGGTGGTGGCTTGAAGACCATCCGCTGTGTAAAACATATCCTGGAATAGTTTGCGGTTCATTCTGATGTGGCGACCCCTGATATATAAGGTACTAAGCCGAAGGAAAATGAATGAATGAATGAATGAATGAATGAATGAATGAAGTAATTAATTTATTGTGCACTGGTCAATAAATGACAGCTTTTTACTGGCAGTTTTGAAGGGATAATGTCTGTATTATTGTTTATATATATATATATATATATATATATATATATATATATATATATATATATATATATATATATATATATATATATATATATATATAACTTTATATTCAGTGTGCATGTAGCATTTATAAATGTAAATGTTAAATCTTTGCTGAAAGTGCATGACGAAACAAGATACTGTGTCCTAAAATTGAGATTCTGAAGGACTGGAACGAGTCAGTTTCAACTGTAACTTATGTAGATCCTTAAAACATTTGAATAATGGTCGTCATCACTGGCTTCTTTGACCTACCCTGTAGTTGGTTCATGTTGTCAATATCATGTCTAGCAGAAGCATTAATTGTTGAGCTAAAACATTTATTCTGGTGAGACATATTTTCAGTGGTGACCAATCAAACTTGACATCTGATTGCTCATTACATGAATTAGCTTAGCAGAAACAATTGTGATTGTGTCATTTTCTAAAATTATCACAGAGAAACACCCTGCATTAAGGGAGAGTTCAACCAAAAAAAGAAAATTACCTCATCATTTTCAAATATCTTATTTAATTAAAAAAACAAAATTTTACAGAAGAAAGAACTCAAATTGATGGTTGAAGTGATGGTTGAGTAAATGATGGCAGAATTGCATTTTTTTCATATTAAATGAGTGTTTAATATGAGGTGATGTAAATTTTATATTAAGAGAATGAATATGCTTTTGGAGGGATGTAAATCTATTGGAAGGACCTCTAAGGCAAAATTAGAAACATACATTACACACTTTTAAAGTACACACTCTTTAAAATTACACTTACTCTAACATTTGACATCTTATTAATTAAGCAAAGAATATCTAAATGTTGTTTTGAAATGACAAATCATGCCCTTGCGTTCAGTTTGTGCCATAATCTTTTCCATGCTGAATTGCTGTATACGCCAGTACTGACAATTAGTCCGAGACGAGGATTAGATGAAACCTGCATGTTTCCAATCCCTATCCATATTACACAATTATTTAGTCTTCATCCTAATGTAAGCATCTTAGAAATTAGTGGTGCTCTACAACATAATAGCAATTTCACACAATCTCCGCCATCTCCATATGGAAGCTAATGGCTTAACAATCAGATTAGATGAAATAGAGATAGATGACTCAAAAAGTCATTGCTATTGTCTAATGGTGTAATCAGTGTAATGCAGGGAGAGGATGATGCTGTTGTATTGTAGTTGGAGGATGTATACAAGCAGATAAGTAAAATCCAAAGTGTCTTGACTTCCTTCCCATGCCTCGCTCAAGAGAAGGTTGGATGTGTTATGCTTGCAGATAGTGTAATTGAATTGTGTCGGGTGAAATAGTTCTCCCTTTATAGATAAGAGGTCCCAGTACTGGTCACCCTCTCCTATCTCCTCTTCACAAAAGTGCATGGCCCGAAGGATGAAAAACGACCTGCCATCTGCATCATTAAAAATGGTCTCTCTTATCCCTGAATGTCATACACCAATGGACCAATAATGGCAAATCAGCGCACTACATTTTCATTAACGCAATAAAAAAATCAGAGATCAACTTCAAACCATTACCCGTTCCATGTGGCAATCTCCTCCCCATCTCTATTTAAATGGGCAAGGTTATTAGAATTGGTAATTGCATCGGGCACATTACGCCACGTTAATGCAGTTCAATAGGTACTGTAATTGTTTGCTTGCGGGCACTGAAAGAGAAACCAAACACTCGAGACAGATCAGCTGAGAAGAGAATTAGAGAGTATTGTTCAATGCATCTTAATATTACAATTGCTGCAATGCCGGGTCCTCGCGGTGCTTCCCTCCCCCCAGTCTATTTGCCGAGATCACACAGACAGCCTCCATTATGGAAATGTCGGCGTGTTTCTACAGTCTACTCGAGCCCATGCCCTGAAGATGGAACTTTTTCTATTCACTGACCATAAAGCTACTGTTCACTGCACACTGTGCTCATGCTCTGAGGCAAAACACAGACCAATTCCCTATCCACATTTTCCAAGGTGTTGAATCTTCCCTTCACATGATTTCACATTTCTAGGTGATTGGATGGATGCATGGCAAGCCCCCGGTGCATGACTCTCATCAAGCTAATGCACGGAAAATGACCATCGGAGAGGCTCTGAGCATGCATCAGGAACGCCGACGGATGGTTACGGACCACACATCCTCCAAAATCCAGGCTCTCAACAGTGATGTCTGATAAAGGTTGCACTTCCCTCAAGAGCCCGAGTTAAAAGGGCCAGATAACAAGCAACTGCACCCACTCCAAAATTGCACTTGATTTTTTTTTCTCTTTTCACTGCACCCTAGAGAAAGAGGCCCAGTTACTGAGAGCGACTTTAATTTAAACATTCTGACTTTCCAAGCCCAGGGCCGCTTTGATCTATTTCTGATTTGTTCTTTCTTTTCAGAGTTGCATGTATGAGATAGGCCACTGGACACAAAAGGGTAATTTAATTTGGAGAGCACAATATGGCCAGATATGTTCATGACTAATAATGCCGGCTGTGGTTCTACAGCCATAACATGATTTACAAAAGTAGGACATGCTACTGAATCATCATTTGTTTTTTTCTGGAACAACATTTCTATCAGTCAGTCAGTCATTCTGGGGTAAAGTTGGGATAAGGCTTGGATTTGTTGACAGGAATGTTGTTTTAGAAACAACAGAATAGGATTTTCCAAGAACATGTCCTACTTGTGTAAATCACAATGTGCATATGCATGCTTGTTCAATAACACCTTCAAATTTTATGGCATGAGATGCACTCCGGTGCACTAAGAGCTAGAGGATTTATGGCTATATTGAATTAAATATGTGATCCCAGATTACCTAGAGATATGCTGCACTGAAAATACATTATGAGTGGAGAATCCACCAACAACGTTGGCATTAATCAATGTTGAAACATTGCAAAAATAATAATTGCAGATGTTGTATAAGGTTATCAGCTGTAAGCAAAATAAAATATGCCTACTAGGAAAGTTGAGCATCATACAGTATATTCACAATGGTTCATTTTCTTCATAATTCATGTTACACATAAAACAAATCTTACCTTAGGTCAATGTGTCTTTGCACCCGTAATGTAAAATCACATAAACCAACAAAACTGTAAAATTTACAGTATAACTAAATAAAATAAATAGAAACTGTTTGGGGCGACATGGTGGCTCAGTGGTTAGCACTGTCTCCTCACAGCAAGAAGGTCGTTGGTGTCCCGGCTGTGTCAGTTGGCATTTCTATGTGGAGTTTGCCTGTTCTCCGTGTTTGCATGGGTTTCCTCCAAGTGCTCTGGTTTCCCCCACAGTCCAAAGACATGCGCTTTAGGTGAATTGAATAAACTAAATTGGCCATAGTGTATGTGTGGGAATGAGTGTGTATGGATGTTTCCCAGTACTGGGTTGCAGCTGTAAGGGCATCCACTGCATAAAACATATGGCGGAATAGTTGGCGGTTCATTGTGCTCCTGATAAATAAAAATGATAATATTAGAAAGTACTTAGAGGTTTTTGCATCTGAACCTTTCATATTTCATTTTTTTATTTATTTCAAATTAATATAATTTATACATTAATAATAATAATAACTACAGAATTATACTTTTTACTTTGTATACATATAAACATAAAAATGTTTGCAATTTTTACTGCACTCTTTGAATGTGTTTGGGACTGTCAGCAAGAACAACAGTCAATGAAATTTAAATGCTTTTGCATATGAAACGTGTTACAGGGTTAAAAGAATCTTTGGATTTTAACACTTGCTGATTTACTATTGGCATTAAATAGGTTCGTTTTTAATGGACGTTTTAATATATTTCCTACCCATTATGTAGTCCGATTTTTATATATATATTTTTTACCACGTTTTCGGATTTTACCACATTCTCACCCTGTTATGAACCTTTTCGCTTTATTTCTTGGATTCTGTTTTAGTCTTACCTGATTTCTGGAATCGCTCTTCCCTGGACTCGAACCCGGTTGTCATCGTCAGCTCCTCTCTGCGTCTCGAGTCCGCCGAGGCACAGGACGAGCTAACCGGAAAAACTGGTTGTAGCGAGAAAGCCCTACACACGAAGGCAAGCGGTCAGCCGGCGAGCGCTAAAAGGAACGGCGTCATACCGCCCCGAAGCGTTCGCTTAAAAAAACTTAAATGCAGTCATACGTACCTCCGGCTACATAATTCGCTGTCTCTAGAAACGTCCTCGGGACTACTATTTGGAATGAGCCTGGGTTGGAATTTTCGCGTTCAAAAAAAGTTTGTACAGTTTTGCTCCGTTTTAAGCCAATTTCTTGAACTTTTCACCCTTTATGAGCTAAAATTTTTGGAAATTTATAAAAGCTGTTCAGCATTTCGTATTTTGGCCGTATGATTAAACAATCATAAACAACATAAAACAGAAATAATTTGATGTTCTGATAGCGATTCCTATGTAGAAGAATCACTTCCTGCCCTCCATCTGAATTTCAGTCATCAATGGCGTCATATCAAAACAACCTATAACCTGCTCACTGTATTTAATCTACTGTTATTAGAAGAACTGATTAAAAGCATTGATTATTGAGTGCATGTAGTGTACAACATTCCATACTCCATTTTATTTGTCAAATAAGTATTTGGAATGCACACTTTTCACTGGTAATCAGTACTTGCACTCTTACACGAGGCAAAAGAATAGCAAACAAGAATGCAAATGCACACCTTTTATCACATAAAAGACGTCAAGTATAGGCAGTGAGGCTTTCATCTAGAACATGTTTCACATTTTTTTAAATTTCTTTTGGCTTCAAATGAAATGCTGTGGTTTATCACGCCACAGGTTGATTTGCTTCACGGCTTAAGAACTCTTTGTTGAAGGATATACTGAAATCTCTAAAAAGCAAATACTCGAGAATTAACCAAGGCTACTAAAATACGCTGGAATATTTTAGCATTAAAGTCTCTGCCTTGTAGGTCAAGCCTTCCCCATTTTAAGAGCTGAAGTCCTTGTTGAGCATTGAGGAACATTGTCTGTTAGTTTGGAGTGCTTTAAAACGTCTTACAGAGGGCAGAGAAATGGAGAGAGAACAGTACCCATTTAATATTCAGCCTTTATGAATGAGCATCTGGTCCATGACATGCTAAGGGGCTAATGATGCTATATTATGTGTTGATTCCCAGCGATCCTCGGGCTTCTTGTGTTTCGGTGCTTTTTTCAGCGATGATGTCTCTCAGACTCCTGTCGAAAATCCCCTTTGTTCCACTGAGCATCATTATAGAGTCTGCATGCAAATGGTACACAGTGAGATGTGTTGATTGCTGTGTTTAGGGTGGCAGGAAATCACTTGGCTGTTCTCATGCCGCACCTGCTATCTTTCAGCAACTTGTTTATTCTCGTGATGTCAGCAAATAAATGTATTATATGCAAATACAGGCAGGATCACTTGATATCTTGGAGGATATTAGCATCCTGAACTTTATTTTTGCTTTAAGTTTGATCATGGGATGTTGTGCGCTTCTAAAACAGCTGTACTCCTAGCTTGGCAATTAAATATTTGACTGCGTCGGCTTTGTTTTCAAAATTACAGACTTGATCTTGTAGGATATGATTAAGTAGGTGATTGAGTATATGTAAATTGTTAATCTAGAGGGAGATGAAATTTAATTACACACAAAGCGCATTTAGATATTTATGGGGGAATTCAGTAGGAATGAATTGCACCCGCTGATGGCAGCATTTATTCATACAGTACGTGCTGTCTGTGTTGTAGACTAAAGGAATATCAAGTAAAAGCATTATGCCAATCAGGTAATGGCGCAAAGTCTGGTCTGAACACTGTTTGCACAGTGTGATTAGGAATCTTCTGGGTCAGTTCTGAGTGTAAGGTTGTGGAGGATGCAGCTGAATATCTTAATCTGGCATACTTTACTGGAACTAAGTATCATTGATCGGTTAATTTTAAGGGGATATTTAAATTTAAACCATTTTCTACAAAACAAATAAAAATAGATAAACTTTACACAGCAGGGATTTACTGAACTACAAGTCTGTGCAAAAGTGCACATTTTTCAAAATACAGATTTTTTTTTCTTAGTTTTCAAACATTATTTTCATTGTAAATATACCACAATGGGCTCTATTTTAATGATATAGGCGCAACGTCTAAAGCTCATGGCGCAAAGGGTGTGTCTGAATCCACTTTTGCTATTTTAAATACAAAAAAAACAGCGCATGGCCTAACAGGGTTGAGCTTATTCTCTTAATGAGTTTTGGGTGTGTTTTGAGAATAAACCAATCAGAGTCTCATCTCCCATTGCCTTCAAGAGTCAGTTGCGTTGCAACATGGCGCATTTGCTATTTACATGGCGGACTTTATAAATGAAAAAACTGAATGCCATAAAAGTGACAAAATAGTTAAACAGACCATGTGCAGTGCAAGGATAAATGAGCCTCCTCCAATCGGCCTTTACCTTCAACTTTTGCTTTTGTAGATAAGGAAATTGTGTTGTACGCACTCCACTGTAGACATCCATTAGCCTACATATTTAATTTAGTTTGTTAAACGCAAAGATTTGTTTCAAAACAATTTCTAAATTTAGTTCTAATCTCCAGCAAACGAATAAATTAACAATAATAACGAAGTGTGGTCAAACAACTGAGTTATATCCAAACACACGTACTATGCCGGATATGTTCCAAAACCTGACAGGTGGACAAATCTAAGCTTGTTTTTAATAAAACAATTATAAATATGCATATAATAAATAGTAATACAACTAATAATAATATTATATAAAAGCAAGTTGTCATGAATAAACTAAAAAAAAGCCCCCCAAGATGAAGGCATGGAGGCAGTGGTTTTTATATTTATGTTGAAAGTAATAATTTTTGTAATATTTTATTCCTCATTCTTTTTCATTTGTAAAGATATTTCTGTATTGCTGTACATCCTGCATGTTTTAAGCGAGTGTAATGTGTAAGCGAGGCGCACAACAGTAACGCGCCAACAATGTGCCTTCACGAAACACCAAAACACATTTTACTTGTGTGTATTTCCAGCGTGGAGAGTGAAAGTCTGTACCTGCGAGTGCATCATGACGTCTCTGAATGTGCAGCATTATTTCATGGGAAAGATTTGGTTCAAACCAATCAGCATGCTTTATTGTGTATGCGGTGCAACTTCATTAATATGCATGATAGCTTCGAAGACTGTTTTTACCTGTTATAGTGTTCAGATGGCAGAGAGACACCACGTTGTGTTCCCAAAACAAGTGGAAAAGAATTGTTTGGAGACACAGGTCGTCAGTGTTGCATTTTTAAATGTGCTGCAACGAAGGTTTTGTTTTCATTTCCCCACTATGAGAGCGCAGCTGGACTCATGTGTGGATTACAGTAAACGCAACACGCGACAGAAATACGTTTGTAAGGATAATTTTTTTTTCTTTTTAATATAGACATGGCTCCAGTTGGTGTTGATTGTCTCGTCTCTACAGATTTGGTAAGAGAGCGATCAGTGGTCTTTGTTTGTTTATTTAGATGGCAAAGTTAGTTTGTATCGTTAGCAGAACTCTTTTAGTTTTTAAAGACATACTTTAGTTAAAATGGTTTCTAAGTTACTAAGTTTACAGTACGTTAATATCACTGCAATATTATGGACTGAAAGATTCGCTGTAAATGCTTCTCTCCGAATGTAAACATGTAAACACCGCAATCAAACTATTACCATCGTGTAGAATTTTCGCCGCATTTTGTGACAGGATAGTCTATACACACACGGCTTTCTGACGCTACCTACCGAGTGCATCTAAGTTACCGAGAAATGCAGAGGCTTCTTTCTCTTATACAACGTGCGGTATCAAACATTCCATTAAAACTTCTCTTTTCCAGCAATATTGTATGCAATATCTCGTTTGTCACGTGGGGCAAGCATAAAATGTTCCTGAATAAAAGTGAAAGTGCCAAACTGCAGTTAAAGTCGACAAATTAATAAATTGGAAAATAATTTGATTACTTATGTCCATGTAAATACAGCCACTGTCTTTCTCCCCTGCGTCTGTGTGTTGTTTTGCCTCTGTGAAAATCAGTGCATGCCCAAACGGAAACTCCTATTTTTATCCAAAATCTTCCCTCTTTCCCTCCCTCCACACACCCACTTTCCTGACTTTTTCCAAACTAGAGGTGTGAAAATACCCAGCTGAAACAGGGGGATTTTGTGGCCCTTTAACACACCTCTTTTCTAGAACGGAACACCCATGAGTTCACAAAGCGGCGTAAATGGATTTGCTATTTAAACAACGAGGCAGTAAACGGGAAAATTAAGGTTGCGTTGGTCTGAAAATAGCAACATGTCGGGGCAAACTTGTCATGCACCATATTGCGCTGCATGTATAACAGGGCCCAATGTGTTTGCTTGAAATGCTACAGTGAAAATATATTTAGAGGATGGGGTCTGGACAGGCTCGTAGCCAGCCTGGTGAAAGTGGTGGGTCTTTTTTTTTTCAAACTGTGGACCTTTTTGCAATTATACACCTCATATTCTATTGAACTATAAAATTTAAATACTGCATTTTAGTGATATTTTAAGCACTATTCTGAATTAGCTTGTCAGAGGATCATCATAATCACACCTTTTGACTATTTTAGACAAAATAGTATTCAAACCAATTTTAATATGGGCCGCTTTTGGTGCTTTACACTTTTGTTTCAAGACTATCGTCCAAGATTTTGAGTAAAAGTTTCTTGTAAAATGTTTTCTTCATTTAAAAACAACAAAAAAGACTTATCTTATGTCAGATTGTATGTTTTCTTGCACAGCTGGATGTTGGACTCATGAAAAATATTTGTTTGCATTGGCCAAAACTGATTAGCAAAAGTCACACCAAAGCGTTAGCCAACAGAGGATTAGGTGTGGTTTTAAATCCGTTTTCGCGGGGTTATTTTTACCAAGATGGCATAGCAGTCAAAATTGGACAAACGAGCTCATGTATGGGACAAATTCTGGACTGGGATGGGACTTCCGAACCCCCTGCTGGATGCAGACTAGGTGCAGTTGTAAGCTGAGCTGCATGCAATGTTTTTAATGCGCACACATCACCCTGCCTCTAACCCTACCCCTCACAGTGATGTAACTTGCTCTATTGAGTGAATTGTGTCTGACATTGCGTCTCTGAGAAATGCAAGTCTGCATCTAGATCCTATTGGACATTTTAGCTGTTGTTCATTAGAGTTTATTTTGTGCATTATTATTAATTTGCTTGTATTTTGCATAAAATATTGCATATTTATTAATACATACTGTATATTTTTATACATACTGTACATTTTTTAAGTAATACATTTTAGTGTAAAAATATTAACATAAAAACAAAGAAAAGAGATGTTTTATAGGTGATATTTGTTGGATGCTTTGTACTTTTGAGTTTGAGCCAGATATTGACTTTTTCAAATCATGAAGGGCTGTACATGTTCAAGTTGCTCATAATAACAAAAATAGTGTACTTATCTCTAGCTAAGAAAGAAAATGGATGTAATTTGGTTTCCTGCTGATACTAAACAGTAATGCTTTTAAAGCTATAAACACTCATTATAAATTTACTTCATCTTATAAAATATACAATAAAAAATAAATAAATAATGTTGTTACTGTGCTAGGCTTTTCAAAAATATTCTTGCATTTTTTTTATGTCTGTTGCTTTGTCATGTTTTGGTTTTTAAAACTGTTATGTAGAGCAGTGAAACTGTATATTTAAAGTAGTCAATTTTGCATTCACAAATGCATGTCACATATATTATATACACATAACATTATATACATTTAACATTTTTCATCTATGCATTCATTCAGGTTGGGCAGGATAGTATAAAATTAGAATAAAGACAGGTTGCATTGTAACTGTAACAATAGATTAAACAAAATCAAGTCATTTACCTAGAGTAGTGCAGTATATTACTGCTAGACTACTGTATATGAGACTATAAACTGTATGACTATATTGTTTGCTTTTGTTTTTCAATCTGATCTTCAAACTGATATGCATGTCATTTTAGTTTGGCTTTTAACTTCATCCAATGGTTCTCTAGTCTAAGGATTGTTAAATAGTTGCCTAATGTCAAGCCTTAATCTACAAATGTACGTGTAAATGCCCCTCTATAGCCAACATAATAACAAACCGCTCTGGGTGATCCATCAAATAATAACATTTAGTGGTGTACTTTCATTTGGTGGTTCAGTCTAAAGAACATCAGCTCAATTTTGCTGCAATTCATTTGACATCAGACATCATGGTGATGTTCTGAATACAAGAATTTGATCTTGTATAGGGTTTCATAGTGAATGACAGTTAACACTTAGTCTAATATGCTTCACGATCTTCCGAGAGAATGAACATTGCATGTTTAATTCTGTTTTATGCTCATATTGGTCCACATATGTGATGTTGACCTATAGGAGCACAGATGCTGTTCCATACACAGCTTTTAAAAGCTATTGCACACAATCAAACACAATGTCTATCTCATGCATATTTTGTGAGTATCGAAAATAAAATTATTTTATTTACAAATATAATTTAAGCCTCAGTATATATTTAAATATTTTCTGACCAACAAAGAAACTGTAAAGTTTTTGATCGCTTAATGAGACAGAACAGAATCTCAGGCATCATTAGTCTACTAAACATGCAGAGCAGCAGAATGATATATGCCATGCATCCGGAAAGTATTCATAGTGCTTCACTTTTTCCACATTTTTTTATGTTACAGCCTTATTCCAAAATGGATTAAATTCATCTATTTCCTTAAAATTCTACACACAATACCCCATAATGACAATGCGAAAAAAGTTTTTTTTTAATTGTTACAAATTAAAAAAAATAAAATAAAAAACCTGAAAAATTGCATGTAGATAAGTATTTACAGCCTTTGCTCAACACTTTGTTGATGCTCCTTTGGCAGCAATTACAGCCTCAAGTCTTTTTGAATATGATGCCACAAGCTTGGCACACCTGTCTTTGGGAATAATTTGCCCATTCCTCTTTGCAGTACCTCTCAAGCTCTATCCGGTTGGATGGTAAGCAACAGTGTACAGCCATTTTCAGATCTCTCCAGAGATATTCAATAGGATTTTGGTCTGGTCTTTGGCTGGGCCACTCAAGGACATTCACCGAGTTGTTGTGAAGCCACTCCATTGATATTTTGGTGGTGTTCTTTGGGTCATTGTCCTGCTGAAAGATAAACCGTCGCCCTAGTCTGAGGTCAAGAGCACTCTGAAGCAGGTTTTCGAACAATGTATGTTTGTTTATTTCAAACATTTGTCTCTGACACTGAATTTGGATAATTATCTCTATTCAGGCTTTTGTGAAAAGTGTAGATTACTTTCTCATTCCTGTATCCTCATTCATGGACATTAGGATTGAACTCAATGCATTTAAATTTTTTCTATTTCTAATGTATATTCATTCATTTTCTTTTCGGCTTAGCCCCATCCAATCCGGGGTCGCCACAGCGCAATGAACAGCCAACTTATTCAGCATATGTTTTACGCAGCGGATGCCTTTCTAACTGCAACCCATCACTGGGAAACATCATACACACTCATTCACACGCATACACTATGGACAATTTTTAGCATACCCAATTCACCTATAGCGCATGTCTTTGGACTTGTGGGGGAAACCGGAGCCCCCGGAGGAAACCCACATGAACATGGGGAGAACATGCAAACTCCACATAGAAATGCCAACTGACCCAGCCGAAGCTCAAACCAGTGACCTTCTTGCTGTGAGGCGATCGTGCTATCCACTGCGCCACCGCATCGCCATTTCTAATGTATAGCGAAATAATAATAATAATTATTATTATAACAAAAATAATAAATAAAAATGTAAAAATATAATATTTTGCCATTTTACTGCATAGGCCTTTTCATGTCAACTTAGGATGTGCTCACACGTGGCAGCTTTGGTTTGATTAAAGAAATGTTGTTAGCACTCTTTTAATGCATCTGAAAGAAATTCCTGGCTCTATTTTGACTTGTTTACACATTCTGTAGATGTAAACAAAAGTATGGGATACCTTCTCGTCAAATTTAGCAGGTTAAAAATAGTTTGTATTTTTTGTATCCCTTCAATATTGTTATCTAGACATTTGTCAGCTGCATTGCCTGCATTGCAATGCATTCATTCATTCATTTTCCTTTGGCTTAGTCTCTTTATTAATCAAGGTTTGTAACAGCAGAATGAACCACCAACTTATCCAGCATACAGTATGGTATGCCCTCCTAGTTGCAACCCACTACTGGAAAATGCCAATACACACTCAAAATTTGTTTATTCAATTCACCTATAGCACGTGTCTTTGGACTGTGGGGGAAGCCAGAGCACCCGGAGGAAACCCATGTGTACATGGGGAGAACATGCAAACTCACAAACACACTGACCCAGTCAGGATTCGAACCAGCGACCTTCTTGATGTGAGGTAAGAGTGCTAACCCTTGAGCCACAGTGTCGCCTGCATTGCCTTTTCAATATCTTAATAATGATGATTAACTGGAGTGCTCAATATGTCCCATATTTTGAGCCACTGCATTGTTCACCATCTTGCTGTTTTTAAATGCAGGATGCATGCTGTGTGGACACCGACTTTATTTTTCTCCCATTTTTCAACATCTGTTTATTTTGCACAGGTCATAAACATAAAACCATTTTAGAAATGCTGCTTGGAGGAACATCCTCCAGGTGTCTCATTTCCATGCAGCTTTATTAAACTAATCTAAGTAATGAAGACTGAGTGTGCTGACCCGCGTGACCTGCCGATTTATTGTGCTTTCCTTTAGGGTGCCATCCTGAAGTGTTGTAAGTTTCTAGTGCTTTCAGTTTGCACAGCGGCGTTATACGAGCAGATGGCAAGGTTATATATTTACTGTCAGATATTATTAAGGCCTGGACATGTGGTCAGCTGAGATAGTGAGCATATGTTTGTGCCACAAAACAGTGCCCTCCAAAGGAGGCTGAATGAGCTGACACCAACAAGGGCAAATTCTCCTTCCTTGTCACTTCCTTTTCACTTCTGTGCTAGTAGATAATGCACGAGTCTTGACTTCAAAACGCCATATCCAATGTGCTTATTCAAAACGTCTACAGATTATAGCTAATGTCAGTCTTTATTTTCATGCTTTCATATGTCTCTTTCATCCCTGGCAAATTGAACCCTTCAGGCGCTATTTTTGTTATCATGGCGATGTGGGTGAAGTTCCCCTATTTTATGAAGTGTTTTCAATCATTATTAAATCCATAACTTGGGTTCTTTTTTTAACCAAAACCCAAACAGAATTGGATTTTAAAATCCCTTCGATTGAAAAAGGTTAATAATTAACTTTCAGCTGAAATTTCAAGTGCCATTTCCCCTGCATGGTGCAAATGATTTAGACAGATCACTCTCTTTACTGACTGCATTTGAGCTCAGTTGTTAAAAAAAATGATTCAATCTGCGATAATTAGCAAAGTGGTTGAGGAGCTCCCGTCTGCTGCAGTATTCAGAGCCATGAGTCATGCTTTCAGATGCTGAATATGAAAACGATCTTTATGTGCTGAGAAAAATGTCTCTGACAAATCTGACTGCACGTACCCAAATTCATCTCAAGTCTCTCGTGTTCATTCTTACAAACTAAACAACAGAAGAGTTTGACAATAACAAAGGGAGGCGAAGACTCGCAATTTGAGATGAGCGTGTAAACAGGCGTTCACGAATGCTGAAGAGCAGCTCACCTCCAGACTGTCAGTCTCCCAGGGGGTTTTAGACTCTCAGTAAAGCAAACCACACTCATTACGCCAACTTCTGTTTTTACTATCAGTACCGCATACAAACTGGGGGTCTATTTCAGCGCTGAATGTTTTCCTCCTCGAGTCCTCATGAATACTGCGATGCTGTCGCTATGCTTTGTCTCTTTGAATTTGCTGTATATCAGGAGCGATGCTCGACGAGGCAAATACCTTTCATTATTGTGTAGCGTCTAAAACTCTTGGTACACTGGGCCTATTATTTGGTACCTCCCTTACTAAAGCCATAAAAACAGTGTGTAATGGCTCTGGCTTTCCAGGGTCCATTAAACAGTACAGAATCTCACGTCTTATATTCAGTGTGGGTGTATTCTTGGAGAAAGAGATGCGGCGTACAGTACATTATGAAGTTTATGTAGCATTACCTTCCTCTATAAGTTGCTAGACGTTGAAATGTTTGGCAACTGTGCAGTGTGGCGAGGAGAGGGAAGATAAACACTGTAAGCATGGTGTCAGGGCTTGAAAAGTCATTTATGTTTTATCAAAAGACCATATAACATTAAAAAGACTGTATGATGTCTTTTTTAAAGGCAGGTATAAAAATAGCTTAAAAATGGGCAACTCAACAGAATAAGATCGTTAAAGCCAGCACTGGGTTATGAAAATTCACCAATGAAAATATCACAACAAAATGACCCAACAAGCAAAAACATAAAGCAGGGTAAATATAAGAAAGAAAATAAATTAAGATCCATGTTTTGTTTACTTTCTGTAATAGTAATATTCTTCAAAATGCCTCTGGAAATGCCTCCCCAAATCATGGCTTAATTGTTTCTAGTCTGCTTTTTTATTTTGGACTGTTCTGAAACAATTAATTTGTTTGAAATTTAGATAAAATAGTATACAATTGTTATGTAAATAATTTTTACATCTTTATAATTCTATTAATCATCTGTCAACATACATGTATGCAGGGTCACTGCTAGGGGGGAGGGGGGGATGGAGTTAGGAAGATTCTAAGGGCCCATACATTTAGGGGGCCCCCAGAGACATTATATAGGGCCCACGCAAAAACCACCACCCCCCACCCTTCACTTTCATCCACGATGCCCAACACCCCCTCCCCACCGCTCTCCATTGTCATCCGCGATCACCACCCATCCAAACCACCCCCCCCCCCACACTCTCTTCACTTTCTTCCGCCATAACCACAACACCCCCCCCCCCCTACACAGTCACCAGATCACAATAAAAAAAGCAGACAAATCTGCAGTAACTGCGTGATGCTATCATGTCAACATGGACCAAAATCTCTGAGGATGTGTTTTCCAACCCTGTTGCTGAAGGCACACCAACAGTCCACATTTTCAATCGCTCCCTAATCAAACACACCTGAATCATCGTATCATAACATCAGAAGAGACTTCAAAACCTGAAGTTAATGGGTCAGATAACGAAGACATCCAAAATATGTACTGTTGGTGTGCCTCCAGGAACAGGGTTGGGAAACACTGCCTTATAAAACGGCTGGTTAGTGTAGATTATGTTAAGATGTTTTATAAAGATTTAGATTCAGAAAAATACTTCTGATAAATTTCTATACACTTCCCAGAAAATTTTTCGCAGAAACTTCATCTGGGAATTTTTGGAAATTTTTCAATTTAAAAACTTACCAGGATTTTATTAAAATAAGTTTATGGAAATAATGATTCATTTTTTAACTTTTGTAATGGTATCTAAAGGATCATGTAACACTGAAGTCTGGCAAGATGTGCTAAAAATTCAGTGTTGCATCACAGATATCCATTATATTTGAAAGCATATTAAAACAGGAAAATTGTTGTAATAATACTATTAATATTAACATTAATTTTTGTTCTGTAACTCACATAAAATACATCCAGGCTTGATGAGCATGACACTTTTTTCAAGCACATTCAAAAAACAGCAAGGTGTACACACATTTGACCAGTCCCAAACTTCTGTATTATAGTAGAGATCTGGCTAGCAGAAAATAGAGGAAATCACAGCTTGAGTTACCTATTCTCATAGATTGTCACATAATTTAGTGCTTTCTTACAGTTGCCGTATCTGATTAACTGGCAGTAAAAACACCTTTTAAAATTTGGTTGATAATTTATTTTTGCACGTAATTTTAAACCATGCTTAAATGTATGTACCGTTTGGACTAAGATGCAGAAATGTGGCTTCATTTTGAACAAGTGTAGTGTGGTAGTCAGGTATGGAACAAAATCAATGCCAAATGTATTGAATTAAAAAGCTTGTTGAATAGCACAAACTGAAAAAAATAATACACCGTATTAACAAGTTCTTGCATTTTAATGACTTGAATTGCAGGGTTTGTATTTTTAGGTCCTGAAATTTAACATAGCTGTTTATTTAAGCTGTGAATAGTTCAACTAAAAATATTTCAAACTTGTTTTCGTACTTATAAATTCAATAATTCATTTTCAATTTCCAGGATTCACTTACAAAATATTCAATACCCTTTAAAAATACGATGTATAATATTCAAAAGGTAATTTTCAGTTCATTTTAATTCAGTTCAAATATTCGCTTCCATAAATTCAGTGGCTCAAATTCGACTGTTAAAATTCAACATTACATCCGGGAACTGCAGGAAAAGCAATAGATTGCAGATTGAAGATCGCCAGCTGCTTTTCCATCAGCAGGTGGAGATGGAATAATTTAAGATTAATTTAAAAAGTAGCATTTAATATTAATATCAGTGTCTTGGACATTATAAGTAATAAAATGAGTATGAGTAAAATAAGTATAATAGGTATGATTAATATAATAATGGAAACACTCTTGTGTTATCATGCTTGGCCAAATGTCACGACTTTCACTTTTCACATTCATAACTATGCACAGGCCCAGATATCATCTGAAACTTCAGAGGTGTTCCCATCAAATATTGGCAGCCATCCAGCATCTCTCAACCTGTATTTGACGTGCGGGGCTGGCTCTGACCGGCCACCAAAGCTCGCGGCCACTCGTTTGCGTTTGCCGAGTACAAGCCACACAGGTATAAAAAAAAAACGCCAAATATTTCATTCAATCATCAATTAATTCATTCTCCTTCGGCTTAGTCTACATTTTAGAGGTCGCCAATCATTTTAAATAATAAAGTAAAAAAATATATATATTCATAATATAAAAATAAAGGCGTGCAGTAAGCCTAGGCTACTACATAACAATAAAAACAATTAATCTGGACAAACTAAAGACACCATGGCAGAACCCCAAAAATTAGAAAAATGAAAGGCAGGCAGAGTGTTAAAAAGAAATACTAATTTAGAACCACGGATGACTTATTCAAGCGCAGTCGCCTAAATAAATGTTATAAAATAATAAGAATAATAACAATAATAATAATAAAATAATAACAACAACAATAATAATAATTTAAATAATTAAAACTATAGCCTACCCCAATCCTGAAGAAAAGCTGCGTTTAAACAGCACAAACACTTCTAATAACCCCTTAATGCTTATGTCATATATTAGACGGTTCTGTATTAATAACTGAAGACGCTCTTTTAATGCATTAGCTCGCTATGTTAAATTATTTTAAATTACACGTCCCATCCATACCCAACCTTAATTCCTACCTGAACACTGTCTTTATCTAACATTATCTGTCCAACAGTTGCAAGTAAACTGTTTTGTGTAACATTCTCATAAAATCTCTCTGGTTTTGAATTTTGTATGATTATTTTATTTCCTTTCTCTTACGTTTATATTCTTTAGCAGCCAGTCAATATTATACTTTACATCTATGGAAGAATGAGTTAATAAAGATAGAGAATGTAACGTCATATTCATCAAAAGACGGTTTATGTGCATTAGAGATGCGCAGTTGGCGGTTTCAGCCGCGGATAAACCGCGGATCGGGCGGATGACGTGAAGAAAAATAATATTTTAATTAAATTCGGGCTGGTGGCAGGCGGTTGTACCAATCAAATAAAAAAAAAATGTATAAATTGTTAAATATGATCTGACCATACCTACATCCAAAAAATCGAGCACACTTTGAAATAGTCAAATTTTCATCAAGTAGTAATATGTCTAGTCGAGTCTATGAGCAACAAGTGCTGTGAGCGAGCGCTCCTTCAGTGCAGCAGGGCGCGTTATAGAGGCCAGGCGCTCTCGTCTGAATCCTGTAAGAAAATTCAAACTAGACCTAAGGTCAGGCATATTAAACCAATTAGCCTATGTTATCTAGACTACACATAGCCCATGTTTAATATAAACTTTTGAGTTCGGTCAGCTGATAATTTTACGTTCATATTGGTTTAGCCTATTCTATTCTAGACATGTTGTGTATTAGTTATTTGGCCTCGCTTTTACGTTCTGAGGCTTAAGGTTATTTTGCCAGAATTTCTTTGTCGCAAGCGTAGTATTTCATTATGCTTCAAGTTTGTGGGGATGATAGTAAGTTCATGGGTTATTGGGGCATTGACTTGTCATACAGGCAATTTAGCCTGGTCAGACTTCATGTTCGCTCAAAGAGGGATGGTATATATATATATATATTTGTTAATTAAATTTCTAATTGTGGGGGTGACTGAGCCTATAAGGCTTAACTACGATATGACGTTTTTATTTTATTTTATTTTTTTAAATGTTTGCCAAAGCATGCGACTATAGCCTATGCTACATTAAGATAGTTATTTTAATATTTTTTTACTGCCTGTTGTTTCTTTTGGCATATAAAATAGGCATTGTCTGATAGAGATATCAATAGAGGTTCATCTGTGTCGCAGAATTGGTGTTGTTTCCGATTTCTACAAGCTCAATAACTTCCACAGCAAATTAAAAAAAAAATAAAAAAATAGTCGAAAAACTGTGCCCATTAATTAGATGTGCAAGACAAGCAGATACGTTTTTGGGGTTGCTATGGACAACTACAAATGTGAACATTATTAGGCTATAATGGAAATGACTTATTATTCTATCTATTTGCTAAAAAATAAAGTGAAATAGGCATTTAGTAGTAGGCTAAATAGCAGCATGTTGAAATGATGTGTCAAAATGCGTTTTCTATTAGGCTACTATAAAAAAAAATTGACAGTACAGTGCGTTTAATTTAGACTATTTATTTTTGTGCCTGTGCGCCGATCGGAGACGGAGTTCACTGCTGATATTCGTGTTGGATATTCTGAGAGCTTTATATGGTGCTTCTCATTTCTTATTTGTGCATCCTCGTTTCCTTTCCTTGCTTTCTTTCCTCGTGTCTTAGCTCCACCCCTCCGGGATGCGAGGGAAGGACGCAAGGAAAAGACTCGAGGACCAAAGACACGTCCTCGTATCGTTTAGCGTCACTTCAAAGCGTCGTCAATTAATGCTGGATTTGGCTTGCACGTTTGGATTAACTACATGTCTACATTAAAGTCATTCTCTATTCTCTAATAATCAATAAAGAAACATTCATTTAATAATAAAAATGAATAAGCCATTCAAATAAAGAGCCCAATCAGCAGATGGCGGGCGGGTGCGGTTTTAAAAATTGGTCAGAAATATTGGTGCGGATGGATGGCGGACGGATGATGAGTTTTGTGATGCGGTTGCGGATGAAATAAAAGCCCATCCGCGCATCTCTAATGTGCATGTAACGCCACTGGTCCGAGCAGGGCGCGAGCTGGCGATACCGGTATGGGAGACAAATGCTGTGAGGAGATTAAAGATAGTAAAGTCTAGATCAGATATGTTGCCAGCCGGAAGTGCGATATGCACATTAATAAAGCAGCATTTTTTAATGAAACTGTGTAACACTAATTAATATTTTTACAGTACTGTGATGGTTGGGTTTATGGTTGGGGTGGAGGTAGACGTTAATAAAATACAATAAATGGGAAATTTTATAAATAATAGAAATAATTGTCATTAACTTCCGGCTGCAAACGTATCCGATCTAGCAACAACCGGCTAAATATTGCAGAACAACATGTTGCTGAATCCGAGGAGTGAGGTTTACTCGATCACCAACTGGCTTCTGTTACATAAGGGCAAATATAAATGACCAAAAGATCATTTACTTATTTTACTCATACTCATTTTATTACTTATAATGTCCAAGACACTGATATTAATATTAAATGCTACTTTTGTGCCTTTATTAGCTTTTTTCTCGTCTATTTACTGGGTAAAAAATCTTAAATTATTCCATCTCCACCTGCTGATGGAAAAGCAGCTGGCGATCTTCAATCTGCAATCTATTGCTTTTCCTGCAGTTCCCGGATGTAATGTTGAATTTTAACAGTCGAATTTGAGCCACTGAATTTATGGAAGCGAATATTTGAACTGAAATAAAATGAACTGAATATTACCTTTTGAATATTATACATCGTATTTTTTAAAGGGTATTGAATATTTTGTAAGTGAATCCTGGAAATTGAAAATGAATTATCGAATTTATAAGTACGAAAACAAGTTTGAAATATTTTTAGTTGAACTATTCACAGCTTAAATAAACAGCTATGTTAAATTTCAGGATCTAAAAATACAAACCCTGCAATTCAAGTCATTAAAATGCAAGAACTTGTTAATACGGTGTATTATTTTTTTCAGTTTGTGCTATTCAACAAGCTTTTTAATTCAATACATTTGGCATTGATTTTGTTCCATAGTCAGAGCCTTGAAGAGAGGGAATCCCACTCTCCTGAGGGCATGTGACTGTTGAATATGCAGGGTATAGACATTCAACTGACATTGTATTAAATGTAATATTCTTTTAACCAAGATTATCCTGCAAGACTTTAAACTAGTATTTGAATTATTATCTCACGTAATACCCAAAATGATGACAAAACAGGTGATTTTGATCACATTTTAAGATTATAAGGCTAAACAACGTGAAATGCCATCAGTCTAGAAACATTTCCCAGTATTTCTTTATTGCATTTGGAATATCACAACAATTAACCCCGAAAAAAGCCTCAAAAGTACATTATGTTCTCCAACGAGTGCACGGATAACAGTCAATCAGATTTGGGAACCAGACAGAACTGTTATATCTATCTATCTATCTATCTATCTATCTATCTATCTATCTATCTATCTATCTGTCTGTCTAACTATATATATATATATATATATATATATATATATATATATATATATATATATATATATATATATATATACATATATATATATATACATATATATATATATACATATATATATATATATATATATATATATATATATATATATATATATATATATATATATATATATACATATATATATACATATATACACACACACACAATTGAAGTCAGAATTAATAGCCCCACTGAATTATTAACCCCCCTGTTTCTTTTTTTCCACAATTTCTGTTTAATGGAGAGAAGATTTTTTCAACAAATTTCTAAACATAATAGTTTTAATAAGTCATTTCTAATAACTGATTTATTTTATCTTTGTCATGATGACAGTAAATAATATTTTAATATTTTTCAAAGCACTTCTATGCAGCGTAAAGTGACATTTAAAGGCTTAACTGGGTTAATTAGGTTAACTAGGGATGTTAGGGTAATTAGGCAAGTTATTGTATAGCGATGGTTTGTTCTGTAGACTATCGAAAAAATATATAGCTTAAAGGGGCTAATAATTTTGACCTTAAAATGTATTTAAAAAATTAAAAATTGCTTTTATTCTAGTGAAATAAAACAAATAAGACTTTCTCCAGAGGAAAAAATATTATCACGCATACTGTGGACATTTCCTTGCTCTGGCAAACATAATTTGGGAAATATTTTAAAAAGAAAAAAAAAAAGATTCAAAGTGGGGCTAATAATTCTGACTTCAACTGTATGTGCATCAACTGTGCGCGTGTGTGTGTGTGTGTATATATATATATATATATATATATATATATATATATATATATATATATATATATATTTATATATATGTGTGTGTGTGTGTGTGTGTGTGTGTGTGTGTGTGTGTGTTTGTGTGTGTGTGTGTGTGTGTTCATTCCCTTTAACACCAATTGGTGAAATTTTGCAACTCTCTTTATTTACCAGCTCTTGTGAACTCACAAGAAAGTATTTCCAATTAACATCATATACAATAGACTACAGAGCAGAGCTGAATGCATAAAATTTATTTACTAAAATAAGATCTCTCTTACAGGTGCTGGGCTTAATGTCAGACTTGCGTGTCTTTAGAGGTCAGAGTCATTTTGTGGATAAGGGCCGTCTATCAGCAAAGGGAAAGTCTTTTGTTTCTAAGTTCTGGTCATGGCGAGCCGGGCTGCAGAGAAGATCAATGGCCGAGACTGTGAGAGGACTGGTGCTGTGTGCAGGTCAGACTGAGAGGCGGTGTGAAGCCTTTTCATAGTGACAGAACCCCTGCCAGCTTCAACAACAGAAACACAGCATCAACAGCACTCGTGGGGAGACAACAACAAGGCACTCACAATTTCAACCAACGCACACAGAGAAATGGATTTTTATTGTGACATTGAGGAGATCATCAATACCTGTTGTGTGTGATGGGGAAAATATCAAGGAGAGTTGTCGATACATGATGAAAGGGCAAACTCTGTGTGTTAACATCTTTCTCAAAGTCATAAAAAAGTATATGTTTCGTTCTTTTATTTCTGAAAGGGCCATGTAACTTCTGATAAAATGTTCAGCATACACACATTTTTTGAAAGGGCTGCATCATTCTTTATACAAGAGAGCATGTGTCCAGGAAGGGGAGAATGTGTTGTTGCCAATAGACTAGTCTGCCATTTTTCGATCTTGTTTTATTAAACACTGATGTTCCTAAAAGTGTATAGAAGGTGGAGGAAAGGATATAGATGCTGTTAACAATGACCACACTGAGGTGAACGGATTGAATGAAAGATTGAAGGTAGAGAAGGAACAGACCTTTGGCAAAATTATAGGCCAGAAATGCTATCTGGGAAAGTACAAGAGTGCTACCTGCCATGCCACATCTCAGGCACCTATCTTTGGTTTAATGCTAGCAGTTACTGCCAGCTAAGGGTATGTTTACACAGCAACATCATATTAAAAACAAAGACAATTTTTCTTTTTGTTTCTGAAAAGTTTTGTAAAAACTTTGTGGTTAGAAAATTTTATTTGCATGCCAGGCCAGTAGTTGATAATAGCCACGTTTGCACTATTGCGCCTAAAACGAGCTAGTGCGAGCCAGGGCCAGTCACGTTTCCATAGTCAATTCCGGGGCCTAATCGGGCCAAAGTGGGGCTTTTTCCAGGCCAGCGGTCAGCCTTTTCGGCCCGCCAAATATCTTGAGCCATAGCGAGGGCTTCGGAGCAGAGTGAAAGCAGAGGCGGAGTTTGCAAGATGGTGTGCTGCTGTCATTACACTAGTTTTCCCATCATGCATGAGTATGTGTGCCGAAAAATAAATAATTGAATAAGGCAAAGAAAAAACATAGCTACTGGTCTTTTGCCCAAGATCGCCCTTATGTTTCCCTTTTAAATGTAAGGGTGTTGTATAAAATAATAAAGTAATTTTAAAGGGGTGGTCTAGAATGTAATTTTAAGGCTTGGTTGTGTTTATAAGATGCAAAGCAATGTGTGCTCATGTTTCACTTGAAGGAAATCACGTTATTTTTCATAAATCTCACTTTGATTAAATACAGCTAAACAGCTAACATGGAAACGACTGTCACATTTCCTAGTTCCTCTGAAAGGCACTCTCAAGTGACTCTGATTGGTCATCTGTCATAATGTGCTGTGATTCGTGGATCGGCCCCACTCAATCTCATGCCCGCTCTTTAAGATATAATCTGTGTATGTGTGAACTGTCTGTAGAAATGTGTAACACGAGAAGCGCATGTGTGCGGGACCGATGTTTGTTTTTATTTTTCTCTGATGCTCGGATTAAGTTATTGTTCTGTAATTTAAAGTGACACTGTTGACAGGAGCATAAAGCACAAGATGTAGGATGCGACCTTTGTGAGCCTTGATTTATTTTTCTGCTGTTACATGAGTTACGCAAGCTCTACTGAATTTTTTTAACTCAACGCGTTCGTGACATTTTTCACATATATTCGGAATATGCATGTGTAAGTAATATGAATCGCTCACATATCTTTTGTGAGTTCATTATCTGAGATGTAAAACCCACAGAAAAGCTGTCTATAGAGAGAGACGCTGCACGAGCTGGTGAAGTGTGTGGGTGTGCGTGTGTGTGTTTACAGCAGTTTGACTGATAAATATGAATTTGTAGCTAAATCGTTAGCGATGCCAAACAGCATTTCCGGTTGTTTACATCTTTGCCACAACATACCATTAAGGCTAGACACTGTACATGTCATGATCAATTTTAACAAATAAAAACACTTACAGGTTGTGGCCTCAGAGTCCACAGCTTCTGCTTGTTGGAGCTGCTCCATTGAGGAAATTTAAACTGAATCCAGCACTGAACTGCGAGAGATTCTGGAAGCTGTGTTTTGTCAAATCATGCTTGCTATGTATTTTATAATTCTGTGGAACATAATTAATATTGAACTGTAAGCACTTCTGTCTTTGTGTCGTGTCCTTTGGAAGCCCAAATACAGAAACAGAATGAGCTCTTTGGAAATAGCCGGATGGCATTTTCTCCCTCTGCTGTAACATTACAGTGCATCTGGTCACGCCCCTTAGCTGTGCAGTGTGTGTGCGCGGTAAAAATACGTTTGTGATCTCACAAGGCCCGGAAGTATTTTTTTTTGTAGTCCCCAAAATTTTTCCGTTGTAGGCTTTGCTAAGCTAACTCTGAAAAACCAAGGTCTTTCTTTGCATTGAACTTCGAGCATTTTACATTCAGAGATGCTGTTTATGTTCACACAGCTACATTACACATCATCTAAAGTTTAAAATATGATATCGTAGTGGACCACCCCTTTAATTTGATAAGTGATATTTCTTTGCTGCGTCCTCAATGTTTCAATAACGCATAATATTCTTTACACCATATTAAAGACACAGCTGCCAGTAACTTTCAGTTGTTGAGAATTTTTGTCAAGCTTAAAAAAAGTGTTTGCCCTACTGAAAAAAATTGCCTTAACCAGTCTAGGCTGGTTAGCTGGTTTTAGCTGGTCAACCTGACTGGTTTTAGAGGGATTTTTGCCACTTCCAGGCTGGTTTCTAGCCATTTCCAGCCTGGTCTTAGCTGGTCAGGCTGGGAGATGACCAGCTAAAACCAGCTTGACCAGCCAAAGCCAGCTATGTCCAGCTTAAACCAGGCTGGTCAAGCTGGTTTTAGCTGGTCATTTTCCAGCCTGACCAGCTAAGACCAGGCTGCAAATGGCTGGAAACCAGCCTGGAAGTGGCCAAAATCCCTCTAAAACCAGCCTGGTCAACCAGCTAAAACCAGCCAACCAGCTTAGGCTGGTTTAAGCTGTTTTTTTTCAGTAGGGTGTGCATGAAACGTGCGCGTTTATATACATGTATGTGTGTGTGAGAGGCCGAAAGAGCTCTCACTTGACAGCTCTGTTGATGACGTAACGGCTGAGTTTCTTTCTTTATTTGGGAGATAATACAAAACATGAATACAACAGTAAGAGACAAAACTTTACAAATACGTGTCCACTTTTGTAGTGTCATCTAGATAAAATAAGCTATAGGCTACTGAAATCAATTTAAGAATTACAAATATCAGATATAATAAAAACTAATTAAATAAATAAACCGATATAAAACAAACAAAAGCCATAACAATTTAGGTATATACAATACAAATAAATGAAATCATTTTAAGCCATTTTCAACTTTCATTTTATAAATCTGATAGATTTTAGATATAGAAATGTTAGATATTTTCTAAAAACAAACAACGTAGGAGTTTTAAAATATTATTTATAAAGTATTTGGTTACGATGATATTAATTAAATCATGCTGAGCATTTTTCCGTTCTGTCATCCAGTCCTGCACAGCTTTATAAACGGATTTGGAAGAACTGCACGTAAAAAATGTGTTCTATGTCCTCAAACAAATGTTTATGTTTTTACATGAGGTGGTGAAATTTAAAAGAATACATTTTAAATGTAGAGCTTTATCAGAAGGATATTTAATATTTTAAATCCTAATTATGCTTTGGGGATCTTGGAAAGCTGCTGTATGCGAGCTCTTATGTCCTGAAACAAATGGTAACAATCAGGGCTCTATCTTAACAATCTAGGCACAAAGTCTAAAGTGCATGGCGCAAAAGCATGAAGGGCATGACACTTTTGCTATTCTAAGAATGGAAAAATACGCTTTATGCCCTGGCGCATGGTCTAGCAGGGTTGTGCTTATTCTCTTAATGAGTTATGGGTGTGTTTTGAGCATAACCCACAATCAAAATAATCAGTATCATCTTAAATTCCCTTTAAGAGTCAGTTGCTTCACACCATGGCACATTTTCTATTTACATGGCAGACTTTGTAAGAGGACAAACTGAACATTTCACTAGTGAGAAAACAGTTAAACAGACCATTTTGCCCAGAGTTTATTGTTGATTTTTTTTTTTTTTTACTTTTTTTAATTCAAAGCCTTTTCTCAAAATATGTGTCACAAAATAAGATTTGTCACCGAAAACCATTCCGTTAGCTGAAACACAGAAAAAGTTATGGCCAAATTAAGTCACAAAATCACCCCAGAGTGGATGAAAACATCTGCAACAGCACATAAAGGTTAAGTTAAAACCCCTTCATAAAGGAAGCAAAGAGACCAGCTTTTGACTACCAGAGGTTTAAAATAATTAAACTGCAATAGAAAAAAACTAACTGCAAATAAGAAGTGTTTTTGCACCACAGACAAGAGGGTAAAACAGTTACTGGCAATATCATGGAGTCATCAATGAACCAGGAACAGAGCCAAGCAAGAGATTAGGATATGGTACATCTAAGAATTACCAAACGACGGCCACAATTGCTTGAGCAAATTCTCAAGCCGAAAGAAAAAAAGAAAGTATTGCAGCAGTGCAGAAGGTGTCAGATGCTACATAGGGGTGATTTTTCTTTTGAACACAAAAGAAGATATTTTGAAAAATGCTGGTACTGTAGCTGGCATCAACTGACTTCCATAACTAAATATGGAAATCAATGGATTCTATTATGAGGTAGAATTTCATTTTTAGGTTCAGTATTCCTTTGAGGCTATTTGTGCTCAAAATCTGCAGAGAAGTTGAAGAGGAATCAATAGGGATAGCATATGAAAACTGCAACTCTACTAAAAAAATAGCACTGGGAACATCTTAAAGTTTAGCTTTAGTAAGTTTTGGTATGGATAAGAGAGGAGAGGTGCTATGGGAGTTGTGATGAATGATGCATTTCTCATAAAATCAGTGTTGTTTTGTCTGGTTGAAGTCTACATCTGATGCCAATAAGGTCCATATCAAGGTCAACACAAAGCAATGACTGCTTTGCACCTATGGACCTGCTGCCTTCCCTGCACAATCCAGCAGTCACTACTGACAGTGAGGATACCATCATTTCCAATGGGCTTACACACACTCTGTGCCTTTGATTATTCTCCTTTTTATTTTGTATTATATTTATTCATCAAAGGATCTTCACAAATCCCCAATAGTCTGTCTTGAAGATGAAGTCGTCAAACATATGGACCAATGTAACAGGGATTGTAGGTGTGGGACAGCTTCGTGTAAACATAAAATCAAATTGTTTTCCCACCATGAAGTCGCAGGTGTGTTGAAGAGAGGATGATAGACATTTGATGTTGAAGGGCAAGTGGGAGCATCAGCCTGAATATTGAAATCAGCTTGCAGTAGATGTATGTCCACCTCATTCAATAATGTTTCATAATGGAGGAGAAAATAAGTTTGGGTGATTTTAGAGAGTTACACTGTAAAATAAAAATGGTGTAGAATTTAGTAGGGTGCACCAACAGATTTTTTTAAACGAAAGCAATGCACCTAGGCCAGCCACTGCAGTTACTTAACACGAAACATGAAATGTGTGTATATATATATATATATATATATATATATATATATATATATATATATATATATATATATATATATATATATATATATATAGTCTTAGACTATCTAAATATGTTTATTTTTTAATATAATAATAAAGGTTTGGAAGAAAATGTTTTAGTTAAAATATGTAAGTTTGACACCCAGTGGTTGAACTAGGGATGGCACACCTGGTTCAAAAAAACTCAGGGTGCCAGTCTGACAACACCAACAGCAGTGTGCCTGACTGTTGAGCCTAAAGGCTGATTTAAACTGTGTTCCAAATAAAAGCAGCAGGACGTGATAGAAGAAATATTTTCCATATTAAAAATAGTTTTTGTTCTAGCCAACACTTGAACTTTATACTTTAGAAACGGCTTCCATTTCTTGCAGCTGAACAACAGAAAACTATGACAATAATTACCCCAGGTACACATCATGTGTTTATTCAGTGTTAAATGATAATAATGTGAGTTTGAATGCCATTTCTCCTGATATTTATTGTCATACTACTGAAAGCAGTGCATATAGTTTACTTTAGATCCTGTTAATTTAACATATCATTGAAAAGTGAACTATATTTTTTGTCACGTTCTGTGTTTCCCCATGTCATGTTGTTCCATGTGCTTTTATGTCATGTGATTCCTTTGTTTAGTTTTCCCGCCATTTATTATTGTTCATCAGGTCAACCTGTGTTTACACCCCTGTTTGTAATTAGGTTAATCATGTCCTGTGTATTTATACTTCCCTAGTTTTGCTCAGTCTGGTCTTGTGTTGTCAACATTCTTTATTATTATTACTATTATTGTCATCATTATGATTATTATTAACGTTTTTGAAAATGCCTGTTACCTGTGTGTTTGTGGTTGAGCACCCATGACAATTTTCAAAAAGATATGAGGATTAAAAAAAGCAAAATAACTTTTATTTTAAGATATCCCCATATGATCTGATTTCTATTAGTCTGTTTTTAAATATAATCAATTTCCTAATATTATAGAGATGTTGATATTACGTTAAATGTCTACACACACTCATTTTCCTAAATGTACTGTTGATAGGTCTGTATTTAGGTAAAACTATCATTTTAGAAACTCAATTTATGAACTAAAATGACAGCAGAATTTTATGCAGATGTTGCAACCTGGAGAAACAGATCAAAATAAAATGCTTTGCACTTTTTTTCAGGCATCAAAGAAATTAAAGAAACGTTTGGCTTGGTCCAGCTCTCTACAGTAAGCCTGAAGTGTCTGACTGAGTTACAGTCTATTGGCTCTCTCACTCCTGCAACCGGTGTCGGTCATCTCGAACAAACCTAAGGTCTTCAGACTCACAACAAACTTCAAGATAAGCTAAAATCAGCAAGATATTTCAACATTATCTCCTGTGCTAGTTGCTGAAAAATAGCAACTAGTTACAGTTCATTCAAAAAGTAACTCGATTACTTTATCGATTACTTCAACCAAAAAGTAATGCATTACTGTCAAAAGTAATTTTTGAGTTACTTTTCCGAAGAACATTTTTAATGCTCCCATTAATGCCCTTACAACGCCACTTAAGTGCTGCATGGAGAATATACTGTTGATCAGCTTTACAGTATTAATTCATTTTAAACACTTATTTAAGTCAGACCAGCAGTATAAAAATAAGAATATCACAAGGTTATAAACCAGCTGAATAATATATTCAGAAACAAATAAAGTAAAAACTAAAGTTACTTCAGCATAAAAGTTTGTATTTAACCCCTAAACATATTTCTTCACAGCTTAAGTATGGAAATAGCGATGATATACAACAAACACAAAGCCTTTATTAAATAAATAAATGAAAGTAATCTGAATTATCATTCAGAATCAATTTGGTGAAACCCAGCACCTAAAAACTGCTATTATAGACAACCATATATTATATGCATTTTAAACTAAACAATGTCATAACAGCTGCTCCAAAATAAAATCTATGAACAATTTTAACCACAAAAAATAAACATGGTATGTCAGCAACTTATGGAAAGTAAGCTCTGTATATTCAAAATTTAAAATCTGCTGTTGTATAACAGCTATTAAAATATGTTTAATAATTAAAAAAAGGTCGCAGCATTTTTTCTGAGCAATACAACACTATACATTTTAAAAAACGTGTTCTGAAATATAACAAATGTGTCACTGTGTCTACTAAAGTGTCTAGTAATTCATAATAGTAACGTTAATAGTTTCTCAGTCTCTCACTCACATTCAGTCTCTCAAGCACGCACACTAGGCCTACTGTACATTCAGTCTCTCTCGCGCACACACTTGGGCTGTGTCCAAAACTGCCTACTACTCAGTAGGTACTGCATTTGAATTTAAGAATCAGAATCAGAATCAGAATCAGAATCGGTTTTATTGCCAAGTGTGCTTCACACACACAAGGAATTTGTTTTGGCTACAGAAGCTTCCAGTGTACATAAAGTGACATGTGACAACACAAAATAATCTGAAAAAATAAAATAATAATAATAAAAAATGATGAACATGCAAACACTGGAGAGCCCCCCGCCGAAGCGGCCATCCGCGGCGCCATCTTGATGAGGTCTCCTATGGGTTAAGCTTACTACTCTGCCGTTAGAAAAGTACGTTCTATACATCATGGGTTAGTGTAGCTTCCATCCGCATTTCAGAATATAGCCGGTCTCTCTGCTTTTGCTTTACTTTTGTCCAGTCTGGAGCCTTATACAGTACATGATACAGTCTTCTTTACGGTGGTTGGTTGACATCCACAAGTCCCACAATGCGTCACCATTGTAAACAGGAAGATGTAGGCTAAACTGCAGCAAAAATTAATTCATTTACCAAGTAACAGAAAAGCGCGTCATATTGTAATGGTAACGAAGTTAATGTATTTAAAAAGTAATGTGTTACAGTACACTGTAAAAAAAAAAAATCCGTAATTACAAAAAAAAGTAAAATAAAGGCCATTAAATTACAGAAATTTACCGTAAAATATCAGACGTTAAATTACAGAAATTTACCGTAAAATATCAGACGTTAAATTACAGAAATTTACCGTAAAATATCAGACGTTAAATTACAGAAATTTACCAAAAATTAAAATTTAAGGAAATTTCTGTAATTTTGCGTCCTTTATTTTATGGTAAATTTCTGTAATTTAACGGCCTTTATTTTACGATACATTTCTGTAAGTTAACAGTCATTATTTTACATTAAATTTCTGTAAGTTAACGGCCGTTATTGTATGGTAAATTTCTGTAATTTAACGGCTGTTATTTTACTGTAAATTTCTGTAATTTAACGGCCATTATTTTACAATACATTTCTGTAATTTAACGGCCATTATTTTACAATACATTTCTGTAAGTTAACGGCCGTTATTGTATGGTAAATTTCTGTAATTTAACGGCTGTTATTTTACTGTAAATTTCTGTAATTTAACGGCCATTATTTTACAATACATCTGTAAGTTAACGGTCATTATTTTACTGTAAATTTCTGTAATTTAACGACCATTATTTTACAATACATTTCTGTAATTTAACGGCCATTATTTTACAATACATTTCTGTAAGTTAACGGTCATTATTTTACATTAAATTTCTGTAAGTTAACGGCCGATATTGTCTGGTAAATTTCTGTAATTTGACGGCTGTTATTTTACTGTAAATTTCTGTAATTTAACGACCGTTATTTTACGTAAATTTATGGATTTTTTTTTTTTTTTTACAGTGTAGTTACTGTCAAATATAATGTCGTTACAGTAACGTGTCTCACAGCAATTTGTAACTTTTTGAATTAGTGGCTAATTTGTGTTCATTTGTAGGACCTCATTCCTACATTATAGGAGAATTTAATCATACCCCAATGAGGAATAGGGTTAAGGGGTGGTGTTTTGGCAGCATGCCTCCTATTAAAAACTGTACATATTCATGTGAATGAAATTGTATGAATATGTACAAATTAGCTACTTTTACGACAATATGTAAAATAGTTACATTTCCTTGTGAGATAAGGATATTTGGCTGATTAGGATTGAACACCCCCGCTGTATGGTGCATGATTGTAATACTGTAGAACAAAGTAATAAAAGTAAATCTGTTCCACCACTTTAACGTGAAGCTCTGATCCAACGCAGGGAGAAGACAGTGACATCATTTTGGCAAAGACCAAGGTAAAGTCTCCTCCTTCCCAGCGGATTAGCAGTCCCAAAGAAATCACTGGACTGAGAAATTTCTAGCTGTTAGTGAAGAATGGAGAAGGTGCGATTGGAATTCTTCATTTGTGGTTTTGAAATGAGGTATGCAACAGACTGGAATAGCAGGAAGAGGATCGCAGCTTTGACGACAGAAGAGAGCTTACATAAAGAGCTTTATAGTCGTGCAGAATGACTAGAATCTCCATTAGCTTTCCTCACTGAACTCCCACAGACAGATTCTGATGAGGCTGAGTAGGACGAGGCTGATGCTGCACTGCAGATGCACTGAGCGTATAATGCTGATGATTAATGGCTGATTGGTTGGCAGGTGTGAGAGAAGCGAGGGAATTCAGGCAAATGGGGAGCCACTCGAACGCTTAAAGAAAACAAATAAACTAGATACTGTGCTTAAAATGGGCCGTGTCAATACAAGTTCTTATTTTGCTCATTAGGCTTGGACAAGATAAGAAGGCTGAGAAAAGAGCTGTGGTTCTTACTTATAGTACTGCAACAGGTTGGACAGAAATGCAGAAGTGCTGCTTTTTTACATCCTGAAATGTAAATATAATAAAAAGAGTATATGTAGCATTCTTCAGTTCTAGGTCTCATAAATCACCACAGTATACAGACGGGAGTGAAAGCGAGTCCAGTGATAGGGAAGAAAAGTTTTGGAGAAATGTGTTAGGGTAAGATATTTTTTAAATGTTATGTTTATGCTGGGTGATCTCTTGAAAAAGTGGCTCATCCACGTTAGTGTACATTAGGGATAGGCATTGTCCCATTGAGATTGACAGCTGATTCACATTAGTAAATGAGACAACACAATGCTGTGTACACGATTACAGTCAGGTAGTCCGATCTTTGTGAATGTCATTTATTCATGTTGGTATTTTTACCATTTTTAGTATATTTACTTTATCTATCTATCTATCTATCTATCTATCTATCTATCTATCTATCTATCTATCTATCTATGTTTTTACTAAACTTTTGTATGTGATGTTTAACAGATCAGGGACTTTTTCACAATATTCCCTTTAATATTTTTGACTGCTGCAATTTAAACTTTTCCTATATATGTTTTTTTTAAGATCAATATTATTAGCCCCTATGTTATCTAGTGACTTGCCAAATTAACCTACCCTCCCTCATTAACTCAAATGACCTAGTCGCTTGACCTACGCATTTTCTTTTCTTTTTTGCACTTTTTTTTTTAAACTGAATACTAGTATCTTCAAAAATAAATATACATCGTCTTAGAATTGTAAGGTTCTATCAGACATTTTTGTCAAGATTGAGTTATTGGCATATTCTTATTAAATGACAACTTATTTACATTATGGGATTGTAGATAAAACCTTTTTTGTTTTTTAAATAAAAAGCCTTAAAATGTAAACAACTTAAAAAAAAAACAAAGTTGAACTCTAGCTTGGTCTATAAGAATCTTTCTGTAAGCCAATCAGCATTTCAAATGCATGCAGGAGGGCATTCTTCTTTCTTTGTTATTTCACCGGATTGCTTCGTTGACTGAAGGAAAGACCAGAAAGAAACACAAAATCAAAGTTGACTAAATAATGCTGCACTACACAAAATTGAGAAGAAACATGAAACTGAAAAGATGTGTGTAAATGTGATGATTTAGAAGCATTTGACATTGACATTTGAGCATGACATTGAGATGAAATGTTCAGTTTTACATTGTTGAAAAAGAAACAATTAATAAAACATGAATATATTAAATGTGAAATATTTTTATTTGTGTATATATAGTCTGTGAAACATTTTTCAGTGTTTATTAAACTCCTTTGCTCATTGACTGTTTTCTTTTAGCATCTTTAAATTTGATATAAAACCTTGAAGGGCAAATAATTTAATTCATGGAGCATATAATACAATAATTCATATAAAGCATATATTTCAATAAATACTACCATACATAAAATTAATATCTGCACTGGACAAAATATTTAGCACAGCCTTGTATGCTTAATTTGAACAGCAAAAAACTATTAATCCTTAAAGATCAAATAAATTTTATAGAACTTTTTCAAACATCAACATTGTAACACGGGGAGTGACAGAGACAACTGAGGTTAGGATCCACGTGCAGGTTTATTCGATGTCAGGGAGGCAATGGTCAACACAGGTGCAAACAGATGTGTAAAGGCAGTCCAGAATCGTTGTCAAAACACAGGCGAGAGGTCGGTAGACAGGCGGCAGACAAGGAGAAAGGGAAACCAGGCAAAGATCAAAAACACGGGGGAACAAGACTAAGGGAAACGCGTTGTAATGTCACTATACAGTTAAACAAGACTCGGCAAAGGCAGGGAGTGTGTGTGTTGTTTAAATAGTGTGTGTAATCAGTCTCTGACAATCCTCAGCTGGTGCAAGTGTAATCAGTGAAAATGAGGAAGCATGTGTGTTTGTGGAACGGAGTGCATGTATGAAAATGTAGTCCATGAATGGCGGATTTGTAGTCCATAGGTTATTATAAGGCTGAGTGCTTACCAGCGACCTCTGGTGGTTAGAGATCGCTGGTAATCATGACAGAGCCCCCCCTCTAGGAGTGGCTTCCAGACACTCCTAATACTGATCAGGCCGGAGGTGGAGCGGAGGCGGAAGAGGGGGAGGGATGGAGGGCCAGGACCATGTAGAGGAGGCGTACCTGAAGCATGGAGCTAAGGAAGGCCTGGAGCATGGAGCTGCGGAGGGCCTGGAGAGTGGAGCTGCGGAGGGCCTGGGGCGTGGAGCTGCGGAGGGCGTGGAGCTGTGGAGGGCCTGGGGCGTGGAGCTGCGGAGGGCCTGGGGCGTGGAGCTGCGGAGGGCCTGGGGCGTGGAGCTGCGGAGGGCCTGGGGCGTGGAGCTGCGGAGGGCCTGGGGCGTGGAGCTGCGGAGGGCCTGGGGCGTGGAGCTGCGGAGGGCCTGGGGCGTGGAGCTGCGGAGGGCCTGGGGCGTGGAGCTGCGGAGGGCCTGGGGCGTGGAGCTGCGGAGGGCCTGGGGCGTGGAGCTGCGGAGGGCCTGGGGCGTGGAGCTGCGGAGGGCCTGGGGCGTGAAGCTGCGGAGGGCCTGGGGCGTGGAGCTGCGGAGGGCCTGGGGCGTGGAGCTGCGGAGGGCCTGGGGCGTGGAGCTGCGGAGGGCCTGGGGCGTGGAGCTGCGGAGGGCCTGGGGCGTGGAGCTGCGGAAGATCTGGAGAGTGGAGCTCTGGAGGACCTGGAGCATTGGGCTGCAGTGGCCCTGGATCATGGAGCTGCGGAGGCCCTGGATCATGGAGCTGCGGAGGGCTTGGAGCCTTACTTTCAGCAGACATCGGCGGGTCATATGAACCTGGTGGCCATTCAGGAAGCTCAGGCGGCAGCGGCCATTCAGGAAACTCAGGCGGCTGCGGCCATTCAGTAAACTCAGGCGGCGGCCATTCAGGAAGCTCAGGCGGCGGCGGCGGCCATTTATGAAGCTCAGGCGGCGGTGGTGACCATTCAGGAAGCTCAGGCGGCGACCATTCAGGAAGCTCAGGCGGCGGCCATTCAGGAAGCTCAGGCGGCGGTGGCGGCCATTCAGAAAGCTCAGGCGGCGGTGGCGACCATTCAGAAAGCACAGGCGGCAGTGGCGGCCATTCAGAAAGCTCAGGCGGTGGCGGCCATTCAGGAAACTCAGGCGTCGGCGACCATTCAGAGAGCTTAGGCGATGGCGGCCATTCAGGAAGCTCAGGCGCCAGCGGCGGCGGCCATTCAGGAAGCTCAGGCGGCGGCGGCCATTCAGGAAGCTCAGGTGGTGGCAGCAGCTCTGGCAGCAGTGGCGGCTGTGGCTCATGCAGTGGCACTGGCGGTAGTGGCTCTGGCAGCTCTGGCAGTACTGGCAGCAGTGGCTCTGGCAGCTCTGGTGGTGGCAGTGGCTCTGGCAGCGGCTCTGGCAGCTCTGGTGGTGGCTGAGGATCTGGCAGCTCTGGAGGATCTGGCAGCTCTGGAAATGACTGAGGATCTGGCAGCTCTGGAGGATCTGGCAGCTCTGGAGGATTTGGCAGCTCTGGAAATGACTGAGGATCTGGCAGCTCTGGAAATGACTGAGGATCTGGCAGCTCTGGAGGATCTGGCAGCTCTGGCAGTACTGGCGGCAGTGGCTCTGGCAGTGGCACTGGCAGTAGTGGCTCTGGCGATGGTCTTTCAGGAACTTGAACTGGAACTATGGCAGGAACAAAGGCAGGAACAGACTCGGAACAGAAAGCCATCTTGTGAGCCGGAGAACTGGAAGCGGCCATCTTGTGAGCTGGAGGACTGGAAGCGGCCATCTTGTGAGCTGGAGGACTAGAAGCGGCCATCTTGTGAGCTGGAGCACTGGAAGCGGCCATCTTGTGAGCTGGAGGACTACAAGCAGCCATCTTGTGAGCTGGAGGACTGGAAGCGGCCATCTTGTGAGATGGAGGACTAGAAGCGGCCATCTTGTGAGCTGGAGGACTAGAAGCGGCCATCTTGTGAGCTGGAGGACTAGAAGCGGCCATCTTGTGAGCTGGAGGACTGGAAGCGGCCATCTTGTGAGCTGGAGGATGTACTGTAGACTGCAGAGATGGTGATGCCAGCATTAATGTCTCAGTGGGATGTACAGCAAGCCCTGTTGTCCTATGGTCCAGCTGTACATTGCCCCCCCCAAAAAAAATATTTAGGGGTCTCCTCCACCTCGCCCACGGTGAAGGGGGACCCACTCAGTTGCAGTGCCAGTTCGATATAGTTCATGATAGTGCAGTGAGGATCATTTAATGGCATCGTAGAGTAAAGTGGCTCAGATAGCCCACCATGAAAAAATATCATGAGACATACCTCACTCATTGATGTTAAATGTGATAGTTCAATGAAGTCCTCCACATATTCCTCAATTGACCGTGCTCCCTGACGCAGGCACATGATTTTAATTCCCGCTGGATCCATGTTTGGCCGAGTCTTCTGTAACACGGGGAGTGACAGAGACAACTGAGGTTAGGATCCACGTGCAGGTTTATTCGATGTCAGGGAGGCAATGGTCAACACAGGTGCAAACAGATATGAAAATGTAGTCCATGAATGGCGGATTTGTAGTCCATAGGTTATTGTAAGGGTGAGTGCTTACCAGCGACCTCTGGTGGTTAGAGATCGCTGGTAATCATGACAAACATATTGTTATAACACTAATTTAATATTTTTTTATTAAATTAATAAGCAGACTGATTGTATTTAATTTAAAAGTAATGCTTCAATTAATGATCTGCCAGTCAGAACCTTATAATTCCAAGTGGAAAATGACTGTTTAGAATGAGAAGGTTCCATCTGCTGTTTGTTTTTCCCTAATTTGCAAATTTAAGAGAATTTTGATAATTTACATTCAGAGTACATTTTAGGGTCTGTGTCCGAAATCAGGTCCTACGAAAAAAAAGGGTGTTAATGTCCGAAAGAGCGTTACACAAATATTTTGTGCTATATGGAATGCAAAAGCTTTGAAGCTCAATATCTCAATCATTTGGAACGCAGATAGAATATTATAAATCTAAGGCGACAATGTGTAATTTGTAATTTTATTTTTTATTTTGGGAATTTACAGTAAGTTTATCCTGTGGGTTTCTAACCCAGCACTACAGTAGGAAACACCCATACACTCACTCATTCACACATACAGTACATACACATGCACATGTTTGTTTTTGTGAATTGTGGGGACATTACATTAGGTTTTTATACTGTACAAACTGTATTTTCTATTGCTCTAACCATACCCATAAACCCAACCCTCACAGGAAACAGTTTCAGTGTTCAGTTTTACTTTCTGAAAAAAAAAAAAAATGTCATTATAAAGATGTGTGTCCTGTTATGTCACGAAAACATCTACACACACTCATACACTATGGCTAATTTAGTTTATTCAATTCACCTACTGCATGTCTTTGGAACCGGAATAAGAACCGAAACATCAGGAGGAACCACACGAACATGGGGAGAACATACAAACTCCACACAGAAATGGCAACTGGTTGCTAAACCAGCAATCAGCAACCTGGTTGCTAAACCAGCAACCTTCTTACAGTGAGGCAACAGTGCTAACCACTGAGCCACTGTGCCTTCAAACTGACATATAATAATAAAGCATGACATTTTTTTAAACAACTTTTTTAATATTGTGCAGTACATCTGCACCACAATACATACAGCCTAAAACTAGATATATAGATGTTTTTTATAGATATATTCATGTTATGGAACAGTATGTTCCCAAATATTTGAGCTTTTACTGTTCTTTTCAACACTTGCTTTTATATATATATATATATATATATATATATATATATATATATATATATATATATATATTTTAGACTTAAATGTGATCAACCTATATCCAAGCCATTTTAAAATCCCCCCACTGGGACTCTTCTAACCTTGCCATGCATTTTTTTTTGTAATGTACTGTACATTCATTACCATTTCTCCAGTCAGCGCTAAGCTATTTAGTCAGCATCTCTTATCAACATCTTTCTATATCCATGCACATTTTCCGGTCTCTTGAGTTTCGCTGATGATGAAATTGACCACATGTTTAAAGTCTGTATAATGTCTATACAAGAGGTCTCTAAACTGGCTCCTGGAGAGCTTCATCCTGCAGATTTCAGCTCCAACCCTAATCAAGCACACCTGAACCAGCTAATCAATGTGTATGGGGTTACTTGATAATTACTGGCTGCTGAGTTTGAGGCTGGAAATGAAGTCTGCTGTCAGGAGCTCTCCAGCTGTAGGGTTGAAATCCCCATCCACCTCTCTCCTAGGGCCTTATCATACAGCTGGCGCAATGCGGCAGCAGGCGCACTGAAAGTGTTTTTTGCTAGTTTCATCCTGCCGCAGGTATCATTTTCACATCTTGTGCAATGTTGTTTAAATAGCAAATGCATTCGTGCCCATTTGTGTGCCCATGGGCATGCTGATCTAAAAAGGAGGTGTGTTAAGCCCAATGTTGGAACATTGCTATTTTTAAGGCAACTGAAATAAACTGCAAAAGTCGCTATTTACAAAGTCAGCCGTGTAAATAGTGAATGTGCCATGGCGTGACCGCAGCTTGGTCTTAAAGGGAATGAGAGACTCAGATGTTATGCCAAAAACACACCCATAACTCGTTTAGACCATGCACTGGGTATGCAGACTATTTTTCCCATACTTAAAATAACAAGTGTGTATTGGACTTTTAGGAGCAGAGGACAGTTTTTGCAGTAGAAACAAAATACAAACAATTCTATTTTGTATATGTATAGCAAAAAAATAAAATAAAATAATATAGCCCAGAGAACTTAAACATAATAATAATAATAATAATAATAATAATAATAATAATAATAATAATAATAATAATAATAATTCCTTACATTTAAATAGTGCTTTACACATTCATGGGGGAAATCTCCTCATCCACCTCCAGTGTGCAGCATCTACCTGGCAGCCATATTACAGACCGCACACCACACACCAGCTGATTGATAGAGAGGAGATTATTAATGAAGCTAATTATGATATGGAGATGGTTAAGAGGCCAAGATGGACAGGGGACAGTGGGCAAATTTGGCCCGGATGCTGCAGTTAAACCCCTACTCCTTTTCAAAGGACATCCTGGGATCTTTAATGATCACAGAGAGTCAGGACTGCGGTTAAATGTCTCATCTGAAAGGCGGCGCTCACTGAGCAGTATAAGAATCCCCTTCACTATACTGGGTATCTATACCCACACAGACCACAGGTTGAGCACCTCCTGCTGGTCTCACTAACACCATATCTGTCAGCAACCTAGCTTTGTGGTCTCCCAATTTGGAAATATGTTACACATAGAAGAACTGAGATGACAAAGTGACAAATTGTCCGTTTTTAACAAGATTTGAGAACTATTCACACATTTATGCAGATAGAACTGCTATAGATTTTCACTTGTTATTTTATTTTATTATTTATTCTCATCTCCTTTGCTTTCATTGTCCATGTATAGCTTGCTTTAATTTTTTGTCCCAGCCATTTCTGTATTATGATTGTAAATAACAACTCAATGTTATTCATATATAATATACCTTTTATTTTATTTTTAGGAACCTACAAACCTACAAACATTTTAATCTGTGTTAGATGGGTGGGGTAGGAAGTAGGGTTTTGAGTTTCTTTTTGTAATAAGTTATTCTTATTCTAAATTAATTTACAGTAATAGAGTACTTCCAAGAGAACTTTGATATATGGTCCCTTTGTTCTAGGGATTTAGATGGTACTGTATGTATGTATGTGTGTATGTATGTATGTACACACTAAAAAATATTGGGTTATTTAGTTATCCCAATGGTTGAGTTAAAAATATTTGGTGCTTTGTTGGGTTATTTTAAACCTTTATTGGGTTATTTATTTAATAACTCAACCAGTTGGGTTACAATTTTTGAATTTCAAAAGTCAACTGATTTAACTGAAGTCACAGAACCGCTGTATTAATATGCGTACATGATGTTGTTCAGCTCATGTTAATTTGTGGTTTATTTTATTTTTTTGTTTGTTTGTTCATTGTAGGTTGCTCTGGACAGAGCGAGCTTTAATCCTCCTTGATAATCTTGTTGAGAAAAGTGAGAAAACAACAGCTCTGTATTTTGTAATATGTACATGATGTAAAAATGCACCGATACACACACTTAAGCAGTATCATACACTGTAAAGGTGTCTTTACATCACCATATGTCTTAAAATCAAATTATACATTTGTAATTCTTCTGTAAATACATATATACTTCTCTGAACAGCACCGGTAGTGTGTAAAGACACAAATGTCTCTTTCAAAAGTGTTTTTTTTGGTATTAGACTCTGTATCAGGCATGAGGCCACAGGTAAGTACAGATGACTGATATAGAGTCTAAGCACAGTTTAGAAATTTCAGAACTCCTGGAACATTTGACCAAATAAATTGAGATATTACAGACATTAAACTATTTATATTAATTATTGCATTTTGATAATTTACTGACAGGTTCCAGTTATTTCAGGAAAAATCTGTGATTAGGAGTTTGACTCTTTTGCAAGTTTCTGAGCATGAGATTTAAGCACACTGATGAACATCAGTGTACAATTGACCATGTAAAATTGACCTTATTTGCCCACCAAATTTGATGCACCTTAAGAACTCATATAAAAGATGCACATTTTCATTTCACGTTTTCTTTTCTTTCTATCTGTTTAAGGTATACCCTGGAGATGACCACTTGCAGCCTTCCAGTTATCTTTTCTCAATTGCTAAACAGGGTAAATACATGATTTTTGTTGTTCGGCATACATGTGCAAATTTAACATTTCTGTTTTAAGGTTGGAACGAACATAATTTGGTATATGGAGGAGTAGGTAACTAAACCATTCTTCGTGTGAAATTCCATAGCATGTTTTCCTCTGTTGAAGTCAATGGAGACGATCAAGTTTTTGATTTGCTTTGTCCTTTAAGTTATCATTTGTGGTCAGCAGAAAGAAAAAAAAAAAAAATCAACAACTTGAGGGTGACATATATACATATACACATATACACATATATATATATATATAAAGGCAAAAGTGGATTCAGACATGCCTGTGCACCTGTGCCATGGCCTTAAAACCATTTGCTTTAATAATTTACATAGAGCTCCTATTGGGCCGCATTTTAGAATTTGAGAGACATTTCTGGTTTTCAGAAGTTCAGTTCAGATTGAGTGAATCAATTGTGATTGAGGTAATGCTTAGACTCTTTCCTCTGGATGAGCTGTATATTTTCCATCTTGTGGTTGTTGTTTATATATAAGAGAAGAGTGGAAAACTTGTTATTTAAATGTATTGCAAAAATATCAATTGCACATATCAATCTCTTTTCAGTATATTGCTTTTTTTTCTCCTGAATGTTTTCATTTTTCCTTTGTTGACAAATATACTGTAATATATACTGTGCATCTGTGGATCAGATGTCCTGATTTAATTTACAATATATCTCATGAATATTTCAGTGGAATGCACTAGGAATCTTTAAGTTTCAGGTTTGTTTTCAGACAAATGCTTCAAAATGTAATATACAATTTTAACTTATATTCCATATTAGCAGTGTTGGAATGTTTCTGAAGCAGGTAAATGCAATATTTTTATGTCAAATTGACAAAAGAAAAAACATTTAAAAAACACTCCGTGTTAAAGTTAATTAACCTTTTTATGCTATATCTTTCAGAAAATAAATTACAGAGTTAAACTTTAGCACTTAAGTAAATTATTCATGGTATGCTGTTGAATGGTCTTTATTTTTTACATTTCTTTTTGTTCATTGATTTAAGGATGAGTGAAGTAATATTGCCTTACCCAGTTTAAAAAAAAAAAATACCCAGTTTCATGCAAAGTGTCATGGGGCAAAGGTAAAAGACGCAAAGAATGATTAAGTTGTAGCCTTTTTCTCAAGCATCCAACACTGATTTGGAAGTAGTCCTTTAGGACTGTTTAGAGTTCCAGCAAATGTGATTACACCTACGGTTGAATATGTCTGGAGACATAAATCTAAACTGATTACTTGCAGTAAATAGTGTGGACAGTCTGCTGGAAAAGATCTGATTTGACAAAAAAATTCAGAACATAGCCTTACTGACAAACATAGAGCAATTTCAGCTTGAGTAATCAAAACAAAATTGTTTATCCTTGATAAAGCCGCACTTGTGATGCACTTTTATTAATAGAGTGACTCCTGTGTAAGCAAAAGACTACATTGGATAAATCAACACAGTCGTTTTATGTCCTACACTATATGCCATTTCAACTAAGCAATTAATTTGAAGAATGTGAAAGTATTTTTTTTTTTACGCCAGTATTTCCTAACCATTTATATTGCTTTATTTAACCCAAAATCCCTGTTTCATCAGCAAATCTAAAATGTGCTACTTTTGATGAAAATGCTTTTGATTATATAATTTGTCATTAATAAAATGATGAATGAAGAATGTTCGTCCGTGCTCTTTTTTTTTTTTTTTTTGCATTTTGCAGATGGAGCTTGAATAGTTGTAAATGTCTATAAATATTTGTATAATACCAGACTTCTTTTTTTACATGCTGTTGTTAATGTGATTTTGAGAAGAAGCTTTTATTGGTGATAAAAGGTACTGAATGCGTAAACAAACATGCATAAAACGTTTACATGCAACCCTGTAAAAACTGCTGGGTTCCACACAATTCCATCATGTTGTCCCAAAACAAACCGATTAAGTCACTGTAACTTAAACTTAGTTTAGGATTAAACAAGAAACATATAAGTTGTCCCATAAAAAAAATCCTCTAATTTAAGATAAGTTGTTTGAACAAGCAGCACAAATCTTTTTTGTTTGTTTGTTTGTTTGTCTGAGGTAACTATGTGAAATGCAAACTGATGCATCTACACATTCAGAAAAAAATTATCAGAACTGCCGCTGGTAATGGTACATTTTCAAAATGTATATGTTTCATGTAATAATGTGTACCTAAAGGGCACCTATGATGAAAATCAACTTTTGAAAGCTTTTTGCTAGGCGACCATCAACCGCTTTCTCAGAGAAAGACAAACTGACAAATCATTGCTGCCACTCTGATACAAGTTTTATTTATGGAGAAAATTTCAAAACACTGCTGTGTTTGGGTGTTCTGTGTTTGTCTGAGACTATTTTCAATGAAAAAGCACCAAGCTCTGCCCGAAAAGTCGCTAAATGTCGCTAGATTATGTCATCCGTCAATTTGCATATTTTTGACATAATCACGTCCAACCGTTTCTATTTGTTTAACAGCCTATGGTTAATAAAAGTGTATTTTTTATTTGCATCATGCTTTATGTATACATGTCAGTTTAACTACATTTATTGTTGTTTGAATACGTTACATCAATATAAATTTGTAGTGAATTTGCAGCAATCTCTCACACGTAATAAACTTATTACTAGACAAGTTCCGAAACTGTCACTTAAATATCTGTTATGGTTAACAAGAAAAGAATACACAGTCAAATTAAATTGTTACATGTAAAACAAAGGAGAAGCAGATTGGTTTGACTATCCAGGGGAAATACCTCACACTCACGGTGCTAAATCATGTGCTGTTGGTACGCAAAGAATGATCTGCTCACAGACTGCAGGTGGGAGAGACTGCTGTATGAGGAATGGGCTGCCTGTGAGTGCTCTGAGGCAGGGGAGGGGCCGACGGCACCACCCGCAGCTCGTTAAAAAGAGTAGGAATGGTACAGTATGGACTAGGCATGGGCCGGTATAAGAATCTGTATGATAACTGTATGATAACGGTTTGATAACCTTGGATAAAAATATCACGGTTTAACGGTATTGTGATTACCGCTCTAAAATATGTTCTTTTTAAATGTCTGGGAAAAAAACTACTGAATTTTTCCTCTTTGAAAACAATATATTTTTTAAAAAATTTATATTTTGGAACAGTAAACATGTCAGGCTAAATAATTCAAATGAATCCTTGACTTCTGCTGTCTTCATTTGTATCAAAAACGCTGTTTCTTTATAATTTGAAACGGCTTCTTTGGAGTTCTTTTCTGCCTTTCTGCTGGAGATACTGTTGTCCTGAAAAAAAAAAGCAAAATCATAAATATTATGCGTACCTTTTGGTGGTTTAAAACCTTGACTTTTCCAAACCACGGCATACCTTGAAAACGGTTATTGTCCTATGCCTAGTATGGACACATTAGAGTCTAAAAAAAGGTGGCTGTCATTTGCGATCTCCATCAGTTAATCCTCTTGCACAGCCATGGATTCACCTGATTTGTTGACAAGTGGGTTGTGGATCCATTCTTTGGCAGTTTGTGAGTCCTTCACTGGGCCTTTTCCCCCTAGCAAAGCAACTTTACAAATACGTCTGTTTCTTACTCATTTTGCTGCTTGTGGGTTTAATTTGGGCGCTCAAGTAATCGACATGTAATTGAGAAAATATGGTCATTTTTTAAATAAAAGACTTTTCGTTCAGACTCACATAATAATTAAAATGGAAATAATTGATTTCTCGTGCGGCCCGGTACCAATTGATCCACGCACTGGTACAACAAGCTGCCCTAAACAACAAAGACAAACGTCTAACATTGCTGACGGTGTCCGTATCTCTCTAAGTTGTTTAGAATTAAATGTTTAGAGATAGTGTGACACAACACGTACCTATGTGTGCCTTTGATGTGCTCCTTGATACCCCTAACATCCTTGTCGCAGCACCAGTGACACCAAAATTAGCCACTGAAATTCATATGCTGATTTGGTCCAGTGCATACCGGTTACATTGGTACCAGTGACAAAATGGCACCCAACCCTCGGTACCCAACCCTAAACACAATAAGTCTCTTTTTTTTAAATTTCCTTACATTAAAATAGGGTCTAAATCCTTAGAATTTTGAGGCCCAACGTGATGTAGGAGTTCGGTTTTCCACGCCCACCAAATCGAGTGACAGCCGTGTATTAACATGTCACTATAGTAACAGGTATAATCATTTAGCATAACAGATAGCCATACAGCAGTGTATATTAACGAGTACCCTGTTACATTTGCCACACAAAAACAGTGTAAAGTTAAAGGTATGTGTGTGTGCGCGTGAACTTTGTAACGGCATTCTGTGTGACTCATTATTGTAGAAAGGCTTGAATTAAGGCCACAACAAATATGCCTACATCAAATAACTAGTGGAAAGGTTCTTAATGTAGTATTTCTCATAAACGGGAGATCTACTTGCTTAGTTTTTGTCACTGTGCTGTTTATCTGACGTGAGACGGGAGAAGCAGGAGAAGGAGACACGCATCAGAGCAATATAGAGAGATCCAGCTCATTTGCATTAAAGACACAGGCAATAAAATATTGTTCTCAGACCTCAAATTTCCCATATTCAGAAATGTTTAATAAATAATCTGAGGGATATTTTGGGGTTGAAACTTTACAGACACATTCTGGAGACACCAAAGACACCTTAAATTTTGAAAAAGGGGTAAATTAGGTGCCCTTTAAAAGTTACAGTACCAATATTGACCCTGGTGCAAAGCTTATGTGCCTTCTGAAACTGTATGTTGTATTTACTCTTATTTATGAAATGACATGTATACAAACTCCATGTCTGCATACTGTACAGAAAATTATTGTACATGCAGTACAATTTTTCGAATCAATGAAATGATTGCACATCCATATATAATTTTTCACTTACATCTAATAAAACACACATGCATGGAGCAATGCAGTTAAACACCAGCATATTACTCTACTCTTAAACCTAACCCCAAGCAATAACAATGACACACATTCAGCATTAATCCACACAGTGGCAAAAGTTGAACTATTTTGAAAATTGACCGTGTGGGGAACAGCTGACGGTGGCCACAGCAAAGGTAATTGGCAGAGGATCACGAGTTCAGAAATGTGGTTTTAGATGCAATATATGAATAGCCCCTTAAAGATTTAACCTGAGAGATACATTACAAGCACTGATCTATAATAGATACATGATTACAAGTTAAAACACACAATCAAACATATATTTTGCAAACTACACAAAACGAGGCAACAATTTTAATTACACTTACATGTTATGTTATGTTACATAAAACTGGTCCATATGAACTGTAACAGTTACTGTTAAGTCCCATACATAATAGTCTCTGGTGCTACTTCCTTTTAATAGCAAACGGCTTGAGAATCCCGGGTTGCAGCGTAGGTTATTGTATAAATCATCAGAAAAATTACTGGAACAAACACAGCACTAGGTTGGCTATACCGTGGTGTTGTTGTAAAAATGAACTTTAACCCTTTATTCCCCGCAACCGAATCTCCATCTGTCAGTGATCGTCATCTTTGCGTCATGATCCCCCCAGCTCTGCTAGTGTCTGAAGGGAAAGGTGCGTTCATGTTTTACCGGATCTGGTACTACATTGACGTTGATGCGTTCAAGCAAAAGTTCCGAACCCAACACAATTCATTTATTTGACTCTGAGTCGATTATGTCATTTAAGAATCAATAGTTTTAAACACAGTGCACTTTTCAGATATAAAACCTCAGCTGCATGTTTTCATTCATTTAGTGCTATGTTACACGCTGCATGGAAGGTAATTTTCAACTTTAAATGAAACACTAAGTAATTAAAAAATTACCAGTAACAACATCCTACCAAAGACAAGCTTGTGATGGAGGTTCAGGTTCTAGTTTTATCATTTGATCCAAACGTGAACTGATATAGTAGCATCAGTTACAGTTCTATATTGTTCACAGTCACTGAGGGAGAGCTGCCTCCTGTCAGCTATCTTTAATGAAATCAATGATTGAGAAATTAGATGACTTTACATGTATATTATGAAAAAAAAAAATTGTTATAGCTTTAGAGGAATGCAAAACCAACAAAACAAAAAAATCCCCCTTCTAATTATGACTTTCTAGCATCATTTGTGTGCATTCATTTTGTGAATGCAGTCTTTCCGACATCACTTGAATACATCAGAGGAATATGCTAGCTTCTGTAAAGTTTCATTGCTTTGCATCAAATACTGTTAAAGAAGCCTTTTAAAGGCCACTCTGTGCAGTGTAAGGTTACTCTTGAATGCTAAGAAAACAATATCCCTGTCTTCTCTGAGGCTCGTTTCAGTGTGCTGACCTCAGCAGCTCTTATGTCTGAAGGGACACAAACTGATTTTTTTCGCAAGAAATACCAAGCATATGGTGAGATGACAAATTCACCTTCAAAATTCATTTCCACACCTTTTGTAAAATTGAAATGAAATGAAGTTTGTTTTCACAAGCGTGGCTCTTCTTCAAAAGGCCAGCAAAAGTTTTTGTTAGGTTGTTTTAGGATCTCATTGATCTGGATTTGACATTTAAAGTTTGCAGATTGCGGTAAACTTCCCTCAAAACTGGTTGCTGGCAGGTGCTCCGCATACGCATATTCATAATTTTCTGACACAAGGCGTTCTGTAGTAGAACATATGGATGTATATTTGTGACCTGCATATGCTCATGTTCAATTATTCCTGTTTAAGAATGCCTCCTCCTACTCAAACACGATCAGAGGTGAAAAAGCTACTTCACTTTTCTTTGGCCCAAATGAAGTGATAATAATGTGAGAGCTTGTTATATTTTCCAGAGTGTGAGATTCAGGCGAATGTGTTGTTTCAAACCAAAGAAATTTGTTTTTAGAAGGGAAAAAAGGAACAAATCTCCTGTGTGTTTTCGAATGAGCGTAGATTTGCTGTAACGTTTGATATAAGTAATATGTAGAATATATTCCCTGAATATAAAGTTAAAGTCAATGAAGATTTGCCTAATGAGTATGGAACAAAGTGCAAACAGATTTAGTTATGCTGTGCTTTTACATATAAAAATATGTTAAATGTATAAAATATGTATTTTTTAAAATAAATGTTAATTGAGACACTTTAGTGATGTTAGACTTTGTTGTCAATGATTTGTATGGCTTTAGATAATAATTTAAATCACACAAAAACACGAGGCAATTATCGGATGATCAAATTTGTCATCAGACTAACATTATTAAACACTTGACACATTTTATGTTTCATAATTTATTCCATATCATTATGAGCCATCTTTTTGTTCCCGCTTGCCTTTGCACACATCAAGCTGTCATCACAGACATCAGAGATGTGATCTTCCCTCTGTCCTGACTGAATGTGAACAAGACTGGGGCCGCTTTGATAATTCACTTTGTAAAGGCGTCATTATTATGCATGGAGTTGCAGGAAAACGTCAAATAATGAGACAATGACACAGTGAATTTGTATGGAGATAGTTTGTGCCAGTCAAAGACTAGAAACGACTCATTTTTGATTCTTTTTAATGTGTTGTCCTGACACGAGATGCTAATGTTGTTGGACATGTCGCTGGCTCGTCCTCCATGTTCGTTTGGTGTGCTGTCTGCATCTCGGATTGTAAGTAGAACAATATGCATATGAATGTCTTAAAAATTATTATAGCGAATGAACTGATTGCATAAGTAATCTGCCGTTGACCTAAAACAGTTCCTAAATTGGGCACGAAAAACAGAAGGGGCCCTTGTGAATAAGTTACGTAACTGCATAATATTTAGACTGAGAAACAGAAAAGATGTTGTATCCATTGCATTTTACTTCCAATGGAATTTTTATAGTAGTGGATAGTATATGGAGCTGCATGGATAAATTAAGAATCTTTATAGTTATCTAAATAGAGTTCAAAGTTACATATTTTTTTTCTGATGTGGACTTTTTCTGATGTTAGACATTTTATCTCATGATTCTGACTTGTTGTACTCAAAACTGTGAGATACAGAGGTATTGCAATTCTGAGTAATGGCCCATTTCCACTTAGTGGTACGGTACGGGTCAGTACACTTTTATTGCTGTTTCCACTGTCAAAAGGTATCGTCGGCGCACTAGCCTAGTGGTTAGCATGCTGACATATGGTGCAGTAGCACGTCAGGGCATCCCAAGTTCAAATCCTGTAAACTCACAACTGTGAGAGCATGTTAACTCACAAATAGAGGAAATAAAATCACATTTCCGAGGAAAAAAGTCTGAATTGCAAAATGTAAACTCTGAATTCAGAGATCTGATCTTTTTCTCATACTTCTGAGTTTATATTTCACAATTCTGACTTTTTTTTCATTTGAACTAGCATATACAGGTCACAGTTTCATTATATAAATGCAAAAAAAAAAAAACTTGACTTGTATTAACAGTTTAATGACTCAAAAAGGAGGGGAAACTTAAAGTTCGTTCATGATGTTGTGTGAACTATACAAGGTATCTACACACATGCACACTTTGGTCAGAGTAGTAATAATGAGACAAAGGTGTTAAATGACCTTTCATGCAGTGTAACACTGCTGTACGTGCATGAAAACTGAGTTTTAAATCTGAAAATGTGCCTTGTACAGTATAAAGTTACTGACTCTCAAAAAGAAAGAGTCGATTTAGAATCATTGATTCAAGTCATTCTTCTGACAGTTCTTTAGCAATATTGTTGCAACAACTGATAAACTGCTGCCTGCCCAATTGTTTTACATGCAGACCCTGGTAAACATGACCACCCCACCCCAATGCACTGTGGTGGATACCTGGTGATCGGATTACCTCATCTCTACCTCAGCACTATGAGGCCATTTTAACTGCCTAAAGCTGAGGCTGTGAGGAAATAATGGTAAAAGTACATTTTCACAACAATACTGCAGTACAGCTCCAACCTCATCCTGTGTTCCTGTCATTTTACTGATGACTTATACAGTAACCTACCGTAAAATGCAGGATTCACAGGCCGGTTGTCAATAAAGGAAGGATCAAAATAATATTTTTCCTCCTAATCACAACCTGTGAGTATGATTGAAATGGTTGTCACCTTGTTCTCTGTAGTAGTGTTTATTATGTTCACTTTCTGAAACCCATTTATTTCAATGGCTTGTAGTTGCGCAAGGGCATTTTACTGCGATGACCAAAGGATGACGCAGCAGAATGCATGTCTCACGGTCAAAGTTCAAAATATTTCAACATTTACTATGGCACAGATATGTTTCTATTAATAAATGTTTGCTATTATTACTTGGTGTTACGATAAAGAATAAAACAATACCATGATGTACATAATCAATACATTTTTGCATAGGGCACATGCATATACTGTACCAGGCTGCAATCTATAATAGGAATTCTGTTTCCAACATGTGCAGCTGTAGACCAATCAACACAGACTGGATTATTGGAGCAATCACTGCAGATTCGTGTAAGACAAAGAAGGGGTTTGGAATAAATATATATCATTAAACACATCATACTGTAAGTCAGTCAAAAAAGGTAAAAATAAATATAGATTTATATTATAAAATATTATAAGACGCTGAAGGTGGTTTTGACCTTACATGCATCAGCCTGACCTTGGATGAATCAGCCTTTTGTTGGGTACTCCCACAGTCAAAATATGAACCTTTAATAATCCATAATATGACATTTTAACATACATTTTTTTGCATACATCTGAATATTTCCAAAATTCCATTATAATCCCATTATTATGATGCATGTAAATGTGATAAATGTTCAATGGCTAATGCATTTTATGGTATTTGTGACCACATACTGGTGATACTGTAAAGATCCTTGTTTATAAACTAATAACCCAATAATTGTGTCACACGGTAATAGCATTAATTTGTGTTTAAAAAGACCAAAGACCATTTCGTAACTTTTCATGTCAGACAGTGTGTAACGCAGATCTTAATGTCTGCTGTGTTCTTACCTGTGAATGGTTTTATTATAGAAATAAGATCATCATGTGGGTCTTTGAATCAAGTTTATGATCTTCCAACTGCTAATCGTACGTTTCTAGTATATACTGAAATGCTATTGTGTTAAAAACCAAGGGGGTAGTGATAATTTTATGAAGAATTCAATTTGAAGCTACTGACATTCTTTTCCGAGCAGAAATATCAATCTGGGGAATAATGTTTTCATTATTGCACTTGCCAAAGTGCACTCATCACTCCCTAGCAGCCTGTCTCAGAGACCTGACAGCTGTTCAGGAAATAAAATGTATTGTCATTACAGAGAATCACCAACTCGATCCACGATCTGAGTATCATCAGAATTAATCATGACATCCCCATATTGGGTGTCATTTATAATCTAACTCTTCTGTGTTGGTCAGCCCAAAATAATATTTCAGAGCTGTGAAGCAGCTACATGGACAGACCAGAAAGGACATCTTCTGAATAAACAATGTGTTGTGATTTTCCCTGATTATCTCTGGTTAAATCTCCAAGATTCTTCCCCTTATTAGTCTCTATAGGCTTCCCCTCGCTTTGATCTCCTCGTGGTTTTGAATTCATCTCACAGGAAGCTTGTTATGAAAAAGCTGCTTTGCTAATTCTGACAAATTTTCATAGATGATTGTGGCCTGAGCCGTATTCTCCAAATAGTTGCGTAGTTAAGGGTAAAGATGAAATGTAGGCTACCTCAGAAAACCCATCTCACTTTAATTAATGGTGGGTGGCTGTATGACACTTCTAACACCACAAACTTTTTTGACAGTGTTTTATGACATGAAAGCTAAGCTAACTTTGAATCCTCTTCAGAGAGACTTTGCAAACTCCAGACATTTGCACCCCATCCTACTTTTTCCCCACAGGCAATGGGGAAGCATGGAGGCAAGTTTTCAGAAAAAAGAAATGAAAGATGACTGAAATGCATTTCTTGTCATACTGTATTAAACCAAACAACCCCATCAATAAAGTATCCCTTTATCTATACCTGATTTGGAAAAAATATATATTTTTTTTATTTACTTTATTTACTTTTTATTTACTTTATTTTTTAACCCTTATGTGCTGTTGGAGATGTTTTCATCCACTCTGGGTGGATTTTTGTGACTTAATTTGGCCATAACTTTTCCTGTGTTTCAGCTAGCAAAATAATTTTTGGTGACAAATCTTATTTTGACACATATTTTGAGAAAATGCTTTGAATATTATTATTATTTAAAAACTCAACAATGCACTCTGGGCAAATTGACTACTTTTTATGTTAGGGATGAAAACATCCACTAAATTAAACTGCTGTAAAACTGCATCAGTTAATCAACCTCTGTCCTGATCAAAACTACAATTTCTTTTTGAAAATTACAGAATTTTAACTCTTTAATTGCCAAATTCATAAATGATGTCACTGATTTAGTCACAAAAACACTCAAAATGATGCATTTTCAATGTAAAAGTAATTGTGGGCTGGATTTTTTTCTTGTAACATGACATGTAAAACAGCATTGCCTTTGATGCATCATTTTTGATTATTCCTCTATTTTTTTTTCTCCCTAATTTACTGTTAATTCAAATTTGGTCAAAGGTCAAATTTGTCATTTTTACTGTTGATTATCAGGTGGCACCATTAACCCTTTAGATAGATTTAAAATAATTAAAAAAAAGCTTTGTGGATTTTTATGGAATATAACAGCAAATTAAAGTGTGTTTATGTGGAGAGTGACCATTGTTCACTTACCTTGATCTGTCTGAGAAAATCAAAATCAAAAATATCTTAGCTGTCAGAACTGCATGGAGTAAACAAAAACAAAGGCTGTGTGTTTATGCGCCATCACATGTGGTTAGAGTGGAAGTCAAGGGGGCAAAAACAGCCACCAACAGTAAATTAGGGAGAAAAAATGAAAATCTAACAATGCATCAAATCCAATGTTGTTACCAATTGTTTACATGTCTAAGAACGTGATAAAAGGTAAATAAAATGCAGTCCAAAACTACTGTTTCTTTTCCCCCAAATCAGTGACATCATTTGTGAATTTGACAATTAAAGAATTAAAATCCTGTATTTTTCTAGTTTTCTAGTCAATTTAGTAGTTTTGATCAGGTCTGAGGTTGATTAACAGATTTATATTAAAAACAAAAATAAAATAAAATAATATATATATATATATATATATATATATATATATATATATATATATATATATATATATATATATATATATATATACTGTAAATATTTATCTAATGCATTTTTACAGCAGATTATTTTAGTGGATGTTTTCATCCTGAAGATAACAAAAGGGTAGTGAATTTGAACAGTGCACAAGGATTAAAGACATATTTAGGTAAGGCGTACAGTTATTTGAATAAAGACATTTTTAGGTATAAGGTGTACAGTTATTTGATTGTTGAATGCATTACATAGAAATCAAAATGATTGTTTGTCTTTGCTTGATACTGTATTTTGCACATGCAAATGCTATAAAAATCTTCAACTAAAAATAAATTACACTGTCAAGTTTTTGAAATAAACTGTAAACTGAAAGTTTTCCCAGAGATGGGTTGCGGCTGGAAGGGCATCCGGTTGGCGGTTCATTCCGCTGTAGCGACCCCGGATTAATAAAGGAATAAAGCCGAAAAGAAAATGAAAGAATGACTGATGTAGACTGAAAGTCTTAGTAGGATAATTTAGCAAATAATTAGGTATAATTAATAAAGTGGCCATATGTATATATTTTTTAAAAATCAAGTCTGGAATTAAAGGGATAGTTCACCCCCAAATTTAAATTGTGTCTTAATATGCTCACTCTCCACTTCAGATCTGTTTGAGTTTCTTATTTCTGTTGAACTCAAAAGATACGAATGTTAGAAACTGGTAGCCATTGATTTTACCTCAGTATTTTCCCCTACTAAGGATGTCAATGTAGGGTTTAGCTGAATGTCTTTGGTGTTAAAAAAAGAAAACTTGTAGAGATTTTCAATTGCTTGAGGGTTAGTTAGTTTTCATATTTGCTTTAAAACAGTGGACCCATTCATGATAATTCATAGCATTATTAGTAGAATCTACATTCATAGTAGAACTGTTTTCCATTACACCCCACAATGAGTTTTAAAATGCAAAAAGAGGATGCAAAATATGCGATCTGAAGCGCTTGAAGAAGCAGAAACTGTGTGTCTGTTTCTTCCATGTGTGCATGTGTTATGAGTCAGAATATCGCTCTTGTCTTTTTAATTTTTTATTCAGTGGCAGAAACAAGTCTCCGTACTTTCCAGATGATGACATCTTCTACACTTCATCATAACACTTCCTCACACTTCCTTTAGAGTCACATCCATGAACAACCGGGAGAGATGTTCTACAGCTGACACATTAAGCTAATTGCAATATACATTCTTTGCTTTCTATGTTATGCTAAATGTTAAATCAATTGTAAAAGACTATAAATATTGCATGCCTGCCCATATAATCAAAATCCACTTTAGATTGCAGTCATTACAAGCACTCAGTGCTGGTTTAAAGGAAGGTATTGAGCAGCAGTAAAATAAATCTCATAAAATGTGATGTGTAGCTTCATTCTAATTATAGCAGTAATGTACCTGTTACCCAGCTGCAGTTTTATGATGTATTTGATCAAAATAGTTTTTGTAAGGCTTCATAATTATAGTCTATGTAGCTTATGTTTATGGTGTACAACTTTGTCATTTTCTTTATTAACTTTTGAGCTGTTTTTAACTCGTGACTTTTTATGCATAGTCAAGGAAAACTGCATGTGTATTTGTATGCAGAAACACACAAACAAAACTGAATTGGTGCTTCTTTTTTACCGGTTATTTGACTTGTTCAACCCAGGCTCATTGGAGATATATGCCCAGGGCTACATTTTTGAGAAATGAGAAATATGTACCCTGGGGTACATAATGGTTGCAATTTTTTGTTTCGTTTTCACAACTCCGCAAGAGGCAGGCGTGTACATTTTTGACAACCTCAAATACATTATCGGGGCACATTTATTCATACATGTCTTTTCTCTTAAATCCACCAGAGGTCTGATGTGTACATTTTGGCCAATCTTAACATTCTTCTCACGTAAGTCCACGAGAGAAGCTGGTTGGCTAGTTGTCATTCATAATATATCAGCTTAATATCGACTGACCCACCTCCTTCCCTAAACCCAACTGATAGTGTTATTTAAAAAGCATGCGCTCTTATTACTTTTCATTATTCTAGCAAGCTAATTTCACTGACCTGTTTTCCATGATTTTGCTCCCTATTTACTCCTCCCTTGATCGTAGTTCCGTGTCAGATCGTTGTTTACCCCTTCCTGGCGTCATCGTGGAGCTATATCCTAAAGTTGTTTTTCTCCCTGTCTGTCTCCAAGCCTGTTCCCATCTATTTTTGTATCGCTGCCCATCAGACTCTCCGCCTCAATCCAGCCGGCCCTCATCTCGCTCTTGCTGGCCTCAAAGCCTCAGTCTTCTTCATGGCCGCACAGGTTCATTCAGCAGCGGCTGGAGTCATCGCCCCCTGTCGGATATCCGGGTATTGCACCCTCTTGAAAACCGTTCCCTATCGACTCAGTTTTGTTTTTTGTGAACTTTGGGCCTCAATGCCAGCTCCTTTGACGAAGGAATTTATTATTATTTTTTTTTTTGAAGATTTTTGAGTTATTAGAATTTCTCTTTTTGCCCGTTGTGTTATCCGGGCTTACAAAATAAACATTGTTGAGACCTGCACCTATGTCTGACTAGTTTTCCCCTGACTAAAAGAGAAAAGGCCATGTGCTTTTACAACATTTTCACACTGCTTTTTTTTTTGGTTTGGTTTTACCTGATTTCTAGAACCGTGCTTTATCAAAATCGAACCACATATATACACATAACCACAATTTGTTCTGTCATTATGAAGATAATCATGTTCATATAAACACTATAAATGAGGAGGACTTCTCTCCTCCTGAATCCCCAGGTCTGAATGCAGTCACAGTGGATTGCAGTGCAGCAGCTCTCTTGCCCTATCTATTCTAACCAATAATCCTGCTGGTAATCTGGATAATTTTAAACATGGGAAAACACAGCAGCACAGATATAGGCGATGTGTCTGAATGGTAATGAACTCAACTGATAAAAGATAAAGTCTGACATTCTCCAATTCTCGTACAGCTCTCCTGACAAAAATGCTTGCTGCACAAAAACAGCATTGCTCTATCAACCCTGACAGCATTGCAGGGAAAACCATGCAACAAACCCTGTGGATCATGGAAACAAACACATAAGACCCTTTATGAATGGCTAAATACTGTGTGCCATGCGTGGCTGCTGTCTCACAGCTTGGCAGGTCTGTCTTCGAAAAACACGAGCTGTCATAAATAATTAAGAAGCAGGGTCTTCTCATAAGATAAAAAACTCAGCTATGAATAATAATGAGAAACCGACACATCATCACTGGACGGGCAGATAGCGCTTCTTCACCAATTTTTGATCCCACCCCAAAAAATTATTTTAAACCCGTAAAATGAAATTAGCTAACAAAGGCTCAAAAATATCCAGGTTTATCCACAAATAAACCTAACAGGTGCTAACATTGTCTTAATTAATGCTCAAGACACACAAATCCGTTAAAGTCTCATAAAAAGTTCTTAAGGGTTTCTTAAACCTTTTGTTGTGAGGATGCTGGACAACGGAGTTGAGGATCCACGTGCAGATTATTAGACAGTCAATAAACAGGTGAGCGGTCGGTACAGGTGGCAAACTACGTCAACAAAGAAACAAAGCAAGGGTCAAAACAGCTAGACAAGGCAAGGGAAAACGTATCGTAATTTCACAGTACAGTAAAACAAGACTCAGCACTGAAGTGTGTGTCTGTGCTGTATTTAAAGTCCATGTGATCAGTTCATCATGATCCTCCAGCTGTGTGTGTGTAATAAGTTTAAAGTGCATGACAGGATTTGTAGTTCGTAACTGTGGCGTGTATGTAGTTCCCCAGCGATCCGCAATAGCTAGATCACTGGTGACTGTAAGACCTTTAAAGGGGTGGTCCACTACAATATCATATTTTAAACTTTAGTTGATATGTAATGTAGCTGTGTTAACATAAACAACATCTCTGATTGTAATATGCTCAAAGTTCAGTGCAAAGGGAGACATTGGCTTTTGCAGAGTTAGCTTAGCATACCCTACAGTGATTGTCATTCGGGAACTACAAAAAAATACACCCCGTGCAGCGAAAGGGCATGTCTAGAGGTGCTGTAATGTTATAGGACCTAAAATGCCGTCCAAACGCTGCTATTTCCACAGAGCTTCTTCTGTTTCTGTGTTTGGGCTTCCAAAGGACACGACACAAAGACAGAAGTGCTTACAGTTCGACTTAATTATGTTCCAGAGAATTATAAAAAAAATATATAGCAAGCATTTGACAAAAGACAGCTTCCAGAATCTCTCCCAGTTCAGTGCTGGATTCGGCTAAAACTCCTCGAAGCTGTGGATTGTTAGCCACAACCTGTAATTTTGTTTATTCAAATTGATCAACTTCATGCACAGTTTCTAGTGTTAACGGTATGTTATAGTAAGGATGTAAACAATAGGAAATGCTGTTTGGCACTGCTAACAACTTGGCTACAAATTCATATTTATCCATCAAACCGCTGTAAACACCCACAATCTTCACAGCACTGCAGTGTCTCTCTCTCTCTCTCTTTCACTGTCTCTCTATGCAGACGCTTTCCCTGCATTCTACATCTCAAATAACGAACTCGCAAAAGACATGAGAACGTTTCATATTACTTACACATGCTTAAAAGCCCAAGACACTGTCAGATTTTATTTTATAGAGGAGGTGTGAGGTTCAGCTGTGTGCTCTTTATTTTCTGTCTGTTTCAGCTACTGTAAACACAGCATGCTTGTAGGGGCTTGATGTGGAGCCGATTCACGAATCACAGCACATTCTGTTAGCTGACCAATTAGAGCCTCTTAAGGGCGGGCCTTTCGGAGGTACTAGGAAATATGTCATTTTCATGTAAGCGGAGTAGCTGTATATAATCAAAGTAAGATATATGAAAAAATAATGTAATTTTCTACAAGTGAAGCAAGAGCACACATTGCTTTGTTGCTTATAAATACAAAAAAGCCTTAAAGTTACACTGTGGACCACTCCTTTAAGGTTCATGGTGCAGACAAATGTGCACCATGGTTCAAACATTCCCTTTTCTCCCTTTTCTCTACGCTTTTGTGTACTTAATGATTTTTAGTTAACACCCGTGTTTGGCTCATTGCTCTCTCAGGTTTAGAGTTTGACTAAAATGGAAAAAAAAAGCTATTTAGAAAAGCTAACGCCATTGTATCTCTCAACTAATGGCTAATGTAAACATATTTTTGACACAAACTGTGGCCCAAAATCATCTCCCATGTCATTTTAAAACCTGATCAATTTTGTATGTGGTATTACATCTGATACAGATTTATTGAAATGTGACCACAGTGTGAATGATTATGTCAATATTCATGTGACTTTAATATAATTTTCAATAGACATGCATCCTAATTCTGAACATAATCTGACAACTTGCTTTATTCACTTCATTCAGTATACATATCGCACACTTTGTGTAGTTGTACTTTTGCACAAGCAGGCCATGATCAGTTAACTCTGGATATAAGAAAAAAATTAGATTGAGAAAAAAAAAATCTGATTTCAGCACTAAAAAGTGTGAATAAAACAGAAATAAAACAGGTGGTTTAGCCCATGTGATGCTGAATTGCATGAATAAAATTATGATTCAGAGCCTTCTGCCAATTGTACGGTTTGTATGTCATGCCATCTAAGTCCCGAGCCATGCCATCTGAGCTTGTTCTTCTGTCACATTAATGGGTCGAAGGTATAGATGTTTGGAGAAATTGATGCCCTACCTGGGGGTCTGCATTAACGAGACTCTCCTAATGAATGGGAGGACACTAAAAGGCATCTTCTTTCCATCCATGTATCAACTCCAAGACAGACAGGAAAGGTAAATGTCTCTCTTTTTTCTTCTCCGCTCATTGACTGATATCACCTCCTCCTATGCCGCCAGGGTTATTCTTAGTGGCCGCTTTGACTTCTCGTCTTGCTCTGTCAAAGCAAAACGCTATATCCAAGTCCATTAGCCTTGGAAAAAAAAATTACATTACCACTTAGACTGACTGCACGGAGTGTGCCAGGATTTTCTGCCATCCTGCTGGTTCTTCATTTCCGACAAGAGGAAGGTATTAAATGACTTTCAAAAGGAACAGAAATTAAACCAGAAATTTGAGTTCATGTCTTGGAGACACGTCTGAATGTTAAGGTTGTGGGCTCCTCTGCTTTGATCGAGTCTAAAGTTGGCCTGGCTAATCACTGATCAGTGGCTAATCATTGATTATAAATGGTTCGAGAGAAGAGTATTTCCCCTGAGGCTTCAGCCACTTGGCTTCTGACTGTGGAAAAAAAAGAGAGCCACCATTAGTGTTATTAGAGGTTTAGATTTAATTCCGGCCCATTCTTCATTAAGGCAATTGATTGAGGGAAAGATTGATGCATGGTGCATGCTAGTCCTAGTGCCAGAATCATGCCGGCTCCATAGGATGTCATTTCGCTCAACTCCAGTCCCTCGATGCAGGAGACGCTTTTAGTCACCAACCCGAGGGTTAAATGGACACTGCTAGCATACTGACGAGAAGCCACATATAGACTTGGACAGGAAGAGCTGCTTTAGCTTTAGTAGCCTCTCCAGAGAAGCCCACAAACAAAACAGCAGTGATTAATTTAGCAGTTTTTATTTTTATTTTTTTACATATCTGTGTTGAGTCATTTGCACTGTGCTGTTCATTCTGTATTTTTAGTGCTGGAAATTAAATGGAGAATCCTCTCGCTCCCTCAAGCCCACTTAATGCTCCTCTTGTTTTACATCTGATATTGTTTCACATTGTCACGCGTTTCACTTGATTAGATGCTAACATTCCCTTTTCTCTTGTGTGCTTTTGTGTACTTGATGATTTTTAGTTCACACCCGTGTTTGGCTCATTGCTCTCTCAGGTTCCGAATTTGGCTAAAATGGAAAAAAAAAAGCTATTAAGAAAAGCAAACGCCATTGTATCTCTCAGCTAACGGCTAATGTAAACATATTTTTGACACAAACTGGAGCTTGTTCCACATTTGTGAGTGAGTGTGCTGTGCAGGCGGTGTGCATGAATGCAGCTCATGCCCCAGTTAGAGCTTAGTCAAGGTGTTTAGGCCCCAGGTGAGCCTTGAGCAACAGGAAAAGCCGAATCCCAGTGGACCACACAGAACGAGGGACTGTTTAACCTGGGATAACACTCGAGGATGTCAAGGATGAAACCTATCAAATTAAGCTGTTCGCTCTTGGATCTCAGTGGAATTATTTTTTTTTTTCAGAATTTAAAAAACACTTGTATACAATACACATCAAAACATTTCATTGTGATTTACTTATTAACCAGTTAATTTAACCATTACATTATTTGCATTTTGGTAATTGAAACCATTTGATAGATAATAGGGATTTATTTTAGGGATATCCCTAAAATAAGGGATTTATCATTGTAGTATTTCAAAGTACAATACAAAAACTATGAAATTAGGTTAAAAAAAAAACACAGTGGCGTACCTAATTTAAAAGCATCATTAAACCTTTATAAAATTATACTGCAGCATTTAGTGATAATCACACTATTGCAATATTCGTTTATTTTAACTTACAACACCTCAGTAAAATGGCTGCCCACTGTTTCGGCTGTGTGTCTATAGTGGTCTGTGCACTTGAGTTCTGAGTATTTTTACCTTGACTGGCCATGATGGTCATTATGCATACATTTCCGCATCCACTACTTTTTCCTGTGCCTTTGCATATGCCTATTCTGCTAACATAAACAACTTTCTGATAGCAAAAACATAACTGCAGTTTAATTCGGTATAGTCTTGACTAGATGAATAGTCAGAATGGCTCATGTGGCCATTCTAGTAGTTAAAGAAATCTGATAGTTCATGTAGTTAATATAAACGCTTATGCTGTATTTTTAGTATAATCTCTAAATGGTAAAGCATTTTGAATGTGTTAGTATATTTATATAAATGTGTTACCTTTCATGAGCGAGATAATGGTGAGAGCAATCTGTTAAACATATTAGAAATGTTAATGTCAGAAAATTGAATGATCAATACATATAATGATATTACTGATTTGGAATTTGATCAGTTAATTTTTTTTATTTTGATTTTTGGACTCCATTCAGTTGTCAGCAATAAATGTTCACAAGTATAGAGGCTGCCTGAAATTCTCAGTAATGTAACTATATATCACTATAGTTTAATAAGGAATTTATTTATATGTGATCTGCATGGATTAATAAATACGTCTTTATACATCATATTTGGGCCTCTCAGGTATCATTCTGGGTTAAATAAGTTCTGAGGCTGTCTATTTTCTCAGAAAACTTGTATTTATAATGCGGGGAAGGGTAACGTTAATGTCCGGTTAATTATGTCCTTGTTGCAATGTACCGCGACGTTTGGAAACTTGTATTCATAAAAGTTCATCTTAGGCTCCGTTTACACTGGCAGTTAAATGTGACCCAATTTCGTTTTTTTTTTTTGCTCATATGCAACACAGATTGGATCTGTTCTATGACCATGTAAACACGAAAAAAAAATGCATGCATTCGGATATTCAGAGATCGGTTTTAGGCCTCCTTCATATGTGGAAATAAATGGGAAATGTGACAATGTGACTGTCGTGTACAGAACATGCAGATCGTATTTATTGAGGCATTCTGTTTTGTACGTCATTAAACTTGGACAATGTGGTACTTCTCCGCGATTAGTGATGCAAAAGGAAGAGCGTGTGTCATTGTAGGACAGGTATGTGGACAAGCTTTGACACAGCATATCAAATGTTGGTTTGCTCATTCTAAAATTTCGGACCCCCTGCTCCTCATTAAAGCCCGCCACAATTTGCTCCCACCAGACCCGAGATCTATCTCGTACCCACAAATTCTTCTGAATGGTGGAGGACACCCAGTGTTGCCAGATATTGCTGACTTTTTCCAGCCCTAAAACTGTCCCAAACCAACCAAAACGCACAAAAAACATCCAAAATATAAGATTATTATTTTATTTAATTAAAATTTATTTAAATCGAAATTAACCTAGTTACTTTAACTGTCATAGCTTTAAAACATACAGGAACCAACACAGTAAGTCACAGAACCACAATTTAACCAGATCACATTGAAAATCTGCCCCCTCTCACACAGCACTTAATGTTAGAATATGTTTTATTTACGAAATGGAGTATAAAATCATCCTATTTACTGTTTTAAATTCTTTTAAACTTAATTAGGCGCTGCTTCTCGAAACCGCCCTATTGTCCGGGAAACCGGCCTATCTTGTAACATTGAGGACAGCATATAAACCATAGGCGCAAGCGATGACAGCGCTTTCCCTCCTCTTCCGCCTCAAAATCATTTTAAAGTTTGGCGATCTTTGCATATTTCACAGAGCTAAAAGACAATTTTTTTTCCATCATGTGACGTAGACACTAGAAATCGTGGACCCTTTACACATGCACGATGTCGTATATTGTATGTGTAAAGTGTAAACACATGAATCAGATATGGGTCACAATTAAAAGAACGTGTAAACGGACAGGCAAAAATATCGGATATAGGTAACAAATCGGAATTGGGCATCAAGACCTGACTGTAAACGGAGCCCTAAAGTTCACTGTAGATTATACTTCCCCGTATATTACATTTAGAATGCAACACAATTGTTTTAGACACAGATGTTGTTTGCAAATAATGAATGTTTTTACTTATCGGATCTTTAGCAAACTCGATCAAATAACACTTCATTCATTCTCTTAATCCACCAAAATTCCAGACAGGAGCATACCTTTCTGCAAACGAAACCAAATTGATCAATAAACAAATAACTTAACTTACCTTGTAAATATCACATCAGTCTGTGTGAGGAAGTCTTTGATTGCTCTCATATGCTCCACCCGCCAAGTTTGAATCAGAGAGCATGCGCATAGATTTCCTGATGTTGTGAAGTTTTACTCACTTGCAGTGTCTAATTTTTTTTACATTAAGTGGTTGTAAACAATTTATTTGAGCTGAATTTAAACAAACAAATTAAGTTGAAAATTGCTAAATTAAATTTTTTGTTGTTTCAATTCAACCCATATAAACTGTTTGAAACAGTTTTGCAGATATAATTTTTTTTCAGGGTATATCATTTGAATTGACTATTGTATTCTAAGCACAATCAATTAAAAATAAATATTCAGTAGCTTTTTAAATTAAACTTGTCATTTTTAAGTAAAAAGACAAAATATGATTTATTTGTAAATTGTACTTGGATTATGCTATCTTTAATTACAAGCCCCCAAAATCATTTTTTTTAGGGTTTGATTCAAAGGAAATTTATGTGAAAAAGACATATCATGAATGAATTTCAAGTGTGTTTGAGAGATGTAAGCAGAGATGTATAGAAACAAAGTAAAACTACTTCACTACTATACTTAAGTACTAAAAGGCTGTATCTGTACTCTACTGGAGTATTGTTTTTTCTCCTACTTCCACTTTTACTTCAGTACATATTGTCAATAAGTTTAATACTTTTACTCTGATAGATTTTTTTTGTGTGCTACATCGTTACTCGTTACTAGGGGTGTGAAAATTATCGATATCGGTTCAATAATAGATCATAACCAGCTATTATGTACTGACATCATTTATTTATGTGCAATGTCGCAGTAGAGTACTGTGGCAAAGGAGGTGAGGGCAAGTAAATAATGCTCCTACTACTTAAAAGGTAGATACTGTAATTGTGCACAATTCAACTGCTTGTGAGTTTGCTGGACAGTCTTTCATTGAAAAAAAAGGCGGCACAGCACACAAGCCGCTATTTCACTACTACGGAGAAATACTGTAAAACTCCATCTCTGAGAGTTTTGTTTGATACATTCAGAAAGAATGTTTTCTTTGAGAAGGTCAAATTAAGGGTACAGTTCATATATCTTACTGCTGTGTTAAAGAACAAAATTCTATTACAATTAATATATAAATATAAATATATTTATAAATTTTAATAAAAAAAATCTTGTGTTGTGAAGAAAAAAATCTAATCATGTATGGAAAGCATCATCGAATTGAACCAAATCGATGGCATGATAATCGTAACCGAACCAGACTGTAAGACCGGAGTAGATTCACACTCCTACTCGTTACAAATATAGACCTTTTTCCTGGCTACTGCATGGAGGGCGCCATATTGACCAGCGTCTTTTGGTAGAATGTTTAGAACTTCTGTTTACAGCATTTACAACCGGTAATTTGCTATCTGAAAATGGGTTTCAATAGCGTTTTGAGTGGATTGCTGAATGTTTTCGTGACACATAACTTTAAAAGGTGTGTGTTAAAGCTGTTATAATCTGTCAGATCTGTCATTCAAGCGCGAGAGAAAAACGTTCTCCTAGTTCATATAACTCATAAGCCATGTTTCTTTTCGTTCTGCTTAATCACTTGCCCCAAAAACAGATAATTAAAATAAACAAAACTATTTGATGTCTTTTGACTGCTTTCTTTAATAACTACATTACACAATACTTTTACTTTCAGTACTTGAGTAGTAAATTTTGAAATAAACTGCTTGCAATACTTAAGTACAAAAAATGTTGAATACTTTAGTCCTTCCACTTAAGTATGGTGCTTAAGGAGCACTTCAACTTCTGCTCAAGTCACCTTTTGATAGAGCACTTGTACTTTTAATCTGAGTCTCTAGTACTTTATACATCTGTGGATGTAAGTGTTCGTAATGATGAAACTAAAATAAATAATAACTTACAGTATTATTATTATTATTATTATTGGATAACCCATTATTTGAAACATGTAACATGAAATTACATGTTAATGCAAAGTGTGAATGTTTAATGCTGTGTTAACTTCCCTTCAATACCTTTAACCCTGCATCACACAAGTTTCCATGTAAATCCCATAATTTCATCCATATTTATGGTCATTTGTGAAAGCGGTTGTCTTGTAAATATCACCTACATGGTCTGCACCATGGCTCCGGGAGACGACGTGCTTCATATCTCCTCCAACCACACAGCAGAGAGATGACAGTAAAGCAACGGCGACTTTGACTCTGAATTAATTGTCTTGTCAATCCAATCAGGCGCTCAGTGTGTTGTCATGTTCCTGCCAGCCTGTCCTCCATTTCTGGGGCTTGTGTTTGTAGTTTAGGTAAAGCATATTATTATCTCCGCCTTTGCAGATCTACTCCGCCGCCTGTCACCCTGTGGTACTTTCAACTTAATGCATGTCATGGTCAACAGAAGACCTATAGTTCTGCCATCGCATCCTGTCATCGTAACTGAGATACATCTTTCGTGTGCAGTCAGACTCGACTAAAACCCAGAGATGAGCGCCCATTCCCCTGGCAGTTGACATATGCCTTTTCTCGTCCTCAAAGCGCTCCTGTGGCTAATAACTAATACCTTGCCAGCCACAAAGCCAACGGTTTGGCTGAAGATTTGTGGGCAACTGAATTACAGGTGGCACCTAATTTGAGAAGGCATGTGCGGAGGACTGACTCCTCTCTTCCGTCTCAATTCTTCTGTGTGAAAATGGTAATTTATTTCACTCTGCTCTGCCCCGTGGAGTCTGTCCTCTCCTGGCCAGAGCGGTTGGACTAATTCTCAGTGTGCCGTAAATGAATGTAGTGGCGCACCTGGGCTCCACAGGTGTGGAACTGCTGTAATGACAGCTCGCATCACAAACATAATCAGCAGACTTCTTCAAAAGTAATGCCCGCCCACAGACGCTGTCAGGTGGGCACTGAGGGCACTGGAAAGCTGTCATGTGGAACATTGCTGTATGCTGTGGCATGCTGGGATTTATTTTACAGGAATTCTGCATAACTAGGAAGGCTTTTGCATGCGTTTGTTTAGAGAGTCGTTTAAAGATGACCCAAGGTTGTTTGTTTGTTTTTGGATTTGTGAATTAATTATTTTAAATATCTTTTTTAATAGGAATTACTGTCTGAATATTGATAGCTCTTATTTACAATATTCAGCAAGAGCAGAACTAATGTCTGTGTAAACCTTTTATGAATACAATTTGTATATACTGTAAAAGGGGGCTGTTAAATCACGCTGAAAGCAGTGTACAGTATGCACATTACACCATTAAAAAAATATGGGGTTGGAAATCTTTTCAGAATAGTTTTATTCAGCAAGGATGTGTTAAACATTGATCAGAGGTACCATATATAAATGTGTAATGCTACAAAAGATTTATGTTTCAGATAGATGGTCTTTTTATTAAATAATCCTGAGAAAAATATCAGATTAAATTTAGCAGCGCAACTGTTAATAATGAGAAATGTTTCTTTACCAGGAATTCTGCATTAGCATTACAATGATTTCTGGAAGATTCAAGACACTTAAAGCTGCGGTCACATTTGACTTTTCTTCCCATAGACTTCCATTCATACGCATGCGAATGCGTCAGATCGGAAACGCAATGTCATGCGTCAAGTTTCGCAGGTTGCTGCGGTGGAAAGTTCAAGCTTGGTGAATTCTGACCAGCGAAATCGCATCACTTGACTGCGTGAGACCAATCGAGGATCAAAACAGGACCTCTCTGGGCAGAAATTTAAAACATGGAGCTATCGCTCGCTTTTTTAATGTCTAATCATCTTGTTTAATCCCGCCCGTTTTCGCAGCAGCGCACGACAGAATTTCGCACACACAAAGCCCAGTGTGACCGTAGCTTAAGACTGCAGTAATGATTCTGAGATCACCTGATTCGAATGTTATCATTTGATTGAATGGGCATTATCAGTGGATATCAGCTGATAGATATGGGCCAGTAGGGGCCTTCTGCACCTACTAGTAGGCTCAGAAGGCTGTTATCATCCATCCACATGGTTAATCAGCTATACTAATAGAGAAGACTCCAGCTCCAGACTCTAGTTTTTACATTACTGTGATGGTTGGGTTTATGGTTGGAGTGGGGGTAGACGTTAATAAAATACAATTAATGGAAATTTAATAAATAATATAAATAATTATTGTGGTTAATCAGCTGTACTAATAGAGAAACCTCCAGAACCAGATCTGTTTTTTACATTACCGTGATAGTTGGGTTTGAGGTTGTGGTAAGGGTAGATGTTAATAAAATACAATTAATTGGGAAATTTAATAAATAAATTTAATAAATAATATAAATAATTCTTGTTAACTTCTATATCTATATCTATAGCTGATTAACCAAGATGGATGGATGATTACAGCCTTCTGAGCCTACTAGTAGATTTTTCATTTTTGAGTGAACTTTTTTTAAAGATAGAAAGCATATACAGATATGACAGTTTGACATAATATAGGGACACCATTTCCTGGGCAGTTAAACTGTTAGATGTTTTATATTTGCTTTTTCTTTAATAATAGCTAATATAATTCAAATGCAATTGTCAGGAAATTGTCATTTTAAAATATTATGAGTGCTGAATTTTCATCACTGAGTTTTTGATTCGAGGAATGCAGATGTTGAGCTCAAATAAATGTTTAAATGAGATGCCAGGTGGCTGTTTTAGATGGCAAATGAGATGCATGCTATTTCTCTCTCTTTGCTTTACAGTGATGTATTTGTCTATTTCTTATAAATTCATTTCTGATTCAGGTTCACGTGCAGGTCAATGTATTTGAGAATGCATTCTTTCCGAGACATGTTCCTCGCTCTTGCCTATTAATATTAATTGTCAGCCTACTGAACGGCAAGGAAATGTGTATATATAATAATTCAGATCAACCCACTAGTCTGTGCAATATGACAGATTGAATATTTGATGACTATATCTGGTAACCACAGCTGTTATACTTACAAATCAGCTCAAGGAATAATTGAAAACCTTCCTCAGTTTTGCAATATGTGCTGTTTCTTCAGCTGTTGAAACTTGAAGAAGGAGAAAAACAAGACGAGCAAAAAAGAGATGAACAATAAACAATGCCTTCTCAAGTGTGTCGTTAATATGGGAGATATTTTGAATAGAGTAATTAAAAAAAGAGGACATTTTTAGTCAGTAGTGAACACTAAGATACAGTCTAACTAATTTACTGGTTCAGCACTTTGCATTTGTAACAATTTCGATAAATTGGCATGCAAACAAAGGAAACAATTACATGGATTTGAGCTGTAATTATAAACGTAAAGAGGACTGTAGCACACCACCATGCGGCTGTCAAATACAGCTGTTTCATTCGGATGAGAAATCATTTCTATCACCGTCCTAAATAGTCAAACAATTATAAATGCTGTTTTTTTGTCAGTCCTAATTATTTTGAATGTCTCTATCATCAAAGATATTGCCAAAAGCTGAGGGATTCCAGCCCTAAGGCGTTCTGCCATCATGAGTTTTTTATTCCCGCTAAATTATTCCGCATTGAGATGAATTATCGACTTCCTTATCTGGCATTTTTCCAGCACACATCATTAACCATTAGTCCAAAAAACAAAGTTTCACTCAAGTTGACTTGCTTCACTAGATGCCAAGAATGCAGACTGTGAGAAACAAACATATATGAAAATCTCTGAGTCCATCTCAATATTGTGCGTTTTAATTGAAGAAATGGGATGTGAGCCGAAGGACATTATTAGATTTGTTTTTGGATTTGTTTAACGCATTTCTGCTCTGATTTGAATAATGTGTCTAAAAATATACATGTGTTTTCCTACTGAGATAGCGTGTGCATCATAAAATATAATTTGGTTACACTTGGTCCCTTGAATAAACATTGTATTGAGTAAAAGTAGTTCCCAAATACATGACAACTAATGGTATCATATTATCTTGATGGTCCCTATTGCATACTTTTTTTTACTTTAAGTTACATTTCAACTATAGCTAATTTGTATTAGAGCATCAGACTGTCTTAGCAGTATCTCCTGATAGTGCTTTACAAATTGTCTCTTGTCTATAAGAAACTTTGCAAGTACAGGTCGTTCACCTTAACTCTAACCCAAACCTTACAGTCTACTAATACTCTGAGAATTAGGATGTAGTTGCAATTAGGGCTGCACGATATTGGAAAAATCTGATATTGTGATATTTTGTCTTTCTGCATTAACAAGATCGTTTGAATAGCACTGTTTCATGATTTTTCTGGGGGGTTTAACAGTATTCAGGTACAGAAATTGAAAAATCATAATGCAAATAGATGTTTTTCTTTGCTTTGTCTCGTTTCTAGTCCAAATATCGAAAAATTCTTAAATCTAGTTAAAAAAAATGTTTTGTTTTCAACTTCAGAGGAAATAAATCAAAGTTAAGATTTTTTCCTAAAACTAGTAATATTATCTGCCATTGGGGTAGATATTTGGACAAGAAACAAGTAAGAAAAACTATTTGTTTTTTTGTATAAATCGTATAAATTCCATATAAATACAGTAATTAAATATGGTTCAGACTCAAGATTGGATACCTTGCGATATGACTATTGCAAATGTGCACATTATGATCTCGATGCTGAAATGATATATTGTGCAGCCCTAGTTGCAATGTAACTTAAAATACCATCAAAATTAGGTACCATCAAAATTAAGGATAACACATTAACATGGTTACACGTCCCTGCGCTTACTATACTATTTATTTAACATAGGCTCATTCTGAAAACGTAGCCCTATATACATTTCTGGAGATCACGAATTATGTAGCCAGAAGTACATGTGGTTGCATTTCATCTTTAAAATGAACACAACGGGGTGGTACCTCCATATGGATGGCTTTCCAGCTGTTACCAGTTTGTCCAGTTAGCTCGCCGAACTTGAAGATGCAGAGGCGAACTTGAGACGCAGAGAGGAGTTGACCACGATGAAGAGGTTCGAGTCTAGTGAAGAGCAGTTCCAGAAAGCAGGTAAGACAAAAACAAAAGTCAAAAAATAAAATAAACAAGTAAATGACAGGGTGAGAATGTGGTAAAATCTGAAAACGTGGTAAAAATCAGACGAGGGCTTTTCTTTTCTGCATTGTTTTTTTAAAACTGTCGGTTGGGTTTAGGGAAGTGGGTGTTTAGGTCAATCAATGCTTTTGAAAAACTATTGGTTGGGTTTAGGAAAGGAGGAGGGTGAGTCAGTCGATCGTTCAGTCAGTCATTCAGTCAGTCGACAGCTTCAAATGGTGGATTTATGTGAGAACAGCAGGCGCGAATGGCACTCGCATGAGAAATTTGAGATCTGAAAAAAGCATACACAGTGCCCTCTGGTGTATTCATGAAAACAAAAACTGCAAAAAAAAAAAAAAAAAAAACCTAGCTCCTGGAACGTATTTGGTGCTCTCCAGAAATGTACATAGAGGAACGTTTTTAGAATGAGCCTGGGTTGTATATCTGAAATGTATTTGTTATGCAAGTTCTACATGAGGAACAGAAGGTATCCACATAGCCTTGATGAATGAAGGTCAATGTTGCGGTTTGTACGTAGAGCAATTTTTTTTTTTTTTAAATATAGTCCATTTGAAAGTGTTAATATGCAAAACTAACAATATTATTCTTGTTTCAAGCTTATGTATAGTGCACTACGGTCATGCAGACTTTATACAGTGACTCTAATACTTTAAGTAATATTCTATTGACAATTAGTTGACATGTAGTAGCAAAGCACAATGTTTTAAAAGATAGTTCACCCAAAAATTTAAATTTATTCACAAAGATGTTAGACACGATAGAACACATTTTAAAGAATGTTGTTAAACAGACAGTTGATGGTGCCCTCTTTAGGAAAGAAAATCAAACAAACAAGCATATAAGTTTGGTACAAGTAAATGGTAAATAAAAGATGAAAGTTTTTATTTTTGGGTGAAATATGCCTTTAAATCTAGAACTGACAGAATTTTATAATTTACGGTCATTCTTGAATGTCTGTCATTATATTATATGAAGTTATTATCCCAAAAAGACTATACATATTTTTTTCTAATATAGCCTATAATTTTGTATGAATTAGATCTCACTTTGTCTGGCAAGCGGGAAAGCAATTTATTTCATCATGTCTGATTTTTTACCAAAAAGATTGTCTGCAGAAAGTGGCACACATATACATAGGTTTTTGAAAAAGTAGCTGATTCATACGGTCAATTTGACCACGATGGCCATTGTAGAAATGCTCAGAACTTATTTGTTTTATAATTTAAATAAAATAACAATATTAGAAATACTGACACATTCAAAAAAAGTCAGGGTACTATAAATAATAATTGTAATAATTATTAAATAATATTTTTTGTAATGAACATCTTTATTTTGTTTTGAAAATAAAGTATATTCACTTGTTGTAACAATCTTGTGCTTATTACTAATTATTATAAATTATACCACACTTCTGCTGAAAATAAGGAAGATTACGGTAATACTTTAATTTTGGTCACAATTCATACTACCAATGGTGTTGCTAGACATAAAGCTCTACTGGGACACAGCTACCCCTCCAAAAAAAAAAAATATATATATATATATGTAAATATATAAATAACAGTAGAATTGTTATTATACAAATATTATTCGAAATAAATAACAGAAATTAATCCTAAATGTAACTGGAAAACACGGGTTTACAACGTATGAGCGACGCGGCTATTTTTTGGCGTGCATGTTCACAACCACACTGGGTCAGTACAGAAACATCAGAGTCAAGCAGAAGCGGTGCGTTAGGCACGCAGGTAAAAAAAAAATTCTGTGCACATGATCCGTTTGCTTTTTGATTAAACCACATTGCTTTCATCAGCGTTGGTTCAGTTGCACATAGAGAATACAGTCTTTATTCTGGGATTACCACTCTTAATAAATAGACTTGCATATAAAGTAAATCGTATCTCAAAGCATTTACTGGGGCACTGGCGATTTTTACTGGGGCACGTGCCCCAGTAAATGGAGTCTAGTGGTGCTCCTGCTACTAACTACTGGCTTATTACCGTCCATTTAATAATATATTAACTGTTTGTTAATAGTTTTAATGTATTATCTTATTCTGCATCCCTAATTCTACCCAAAACCTAAACCCAACTTCTGCCTTACTAACTATTAATAAACAGAGAATTAGTAGTTTATTGAGCTAGTAGTGTTAGTTAATGGATTGTTAATACCGTGAATTGTGACCTAAACTAAAGTGCTACCTTGTTATAATAATCTTTGTTTTTAGCATAGTATAGTCATCATAGTACTAATTTGCTTTGCTATTTATAGGAAGAGAGGTCTCTCTGAATCTCATAACTGTACCACAGCTCTTCTGCTATTTTTGTGTCATTCATTTTTCTCAATAGTCTCTTCCATGTCAATATTCTCTTGGCCTCACCTGTCCATGCGAATCCTCCCAAAGTAATCTAAGCATCAAGCACATCCACTTTCCTTCAAACTGATGTGATCGGGGCGATGCGCCGAGGATGCGGGGCGACCCAGGTGACCTTGTTCCATATTCAATTTGGTCAGCCCTGCGTTCCCATGGACAGGTCCTCCGCCAGCTGCTCTCCCCGTCGCACAGTTCCTTGTGCAACAGCGAGAACATCAGTCTGGGGACGACTTCGAGAGCCCTTATTGATGGTGTTGTCAAGGCGAGGGCGAGAGCAACTTAATCTCTCTCAATTAATACCCCCGCCTGCAGCCACCACGTCCCAGCGCTCAGTAGCCCTTTTCCCCCACACAGGCCCCTGAGCGCCATGCTGACACTCACCTTTCTACTCCTAATGAGTCCCTCTCCGATTTGCTGCCATTGCTCCAGGCCTAAAAATCGGCCTAAATCCAAACACATCCTCTCCACCCTGTGTGAAGATGATAAGGAGGAATATCTTATTCATGTCTGTTGTGGACCCTTTTAGACTGTAATGATGTAATAACTGTGCTACATTGGTGATGAATTAAAGTCCGTTTTAGTTGAAAGTACATCAACATGCTGAAATAAAAGTTTCAGCAACTTTTTCAACCTCATGCTGACTTTAAAGGAAACTGGAGTCAGTGTTTCGGTTCCACTTTATATTAAGTGGCCTTAACTATTACTGTACAATAGGTACTTTCTTCAGAAAATATGCAAAATGCACTCACATTGTATTGCACAACACTTCTTGTGCTATTATTGGTGGAATACAGGTTAGATTATTGATAGGTTTGGTGGTATGGGTAGGCATAATGTTGTACTAAGGTGTAAAGGATGAGTCAACGGTGCAATTATGAATGTAATTACAGAAATCAACACAAACAAACAACAAACAATACATCTACTTCATTATTTATTGTTAATGTTATTTAATGTAAATGTAGTTGATCATTGTTAATTCATGTTAACTCACAGTGCATTATCTAATGTTACCAAGCATGCATTTGGATTAATGCATTAGTAAATGCTGAATTCTGATTACATTATACATTACTACATTTACTATAATACATTAACTAATACAATCTTATTGTAAAGTGCAACAATTTAAAAAAAATGTATAATACAATGTAAAAGCATGCATGTACATAATAAATGCATTGTTAGGGATGCACCGATACTGACACTAGTATCAGGTATCGAGTTGATACTTGGTTAAAATACTCATACTCGTATCATACATGGAATGCAGATACCACTCAACAGTAATTCACTTCATGGATTTGATTTGTTGTTTTAGACTACATTGTCTCAATGCATTAATTCATGTATTATATATTAATAGCGTAGTCCTTATAAACAATCAGTTTATAAAATACATTATTAATAAATCCATAGGGTACTGAAGAACAAACTGAATATGAAATGTGATCCTTGCATAATGATCACAGCTAAACAAGTTAGCACTCATTTTATATATAAAATATAGATAAAAAAATAAGAGAAATTTTAAGTAATGAAACATTATGTAAAAAATCTAAAGACTATGGGCTAAATAGCCTTTCTCAAGATCAGACAGCCTATATATGACAGATCAAACAATCTCAATAAACACTTGATGTTAACGTATCAATATTTCGATAAGTATCGTTAATGGAATATTATACGACATGATCTTTCTTTTGGTTAAATCGATACCGGCTTTGACCTCTCACGCATGCTCTCTCTCTCTCTCTCTCTCTCTCTCTCTCACCAGCAGCAACAGACACGCGCTGCATAACGGTGTGATCTAATAAGGTAAACCTTAATCCAAATTAACAATCAACTGAGGAAGAATATCTCACTAAAACGCACTATGCTAAGGTCTATGATAGAGATTAGGAAACTGATCAATTTACGCTTCTGCTGTTGATGCAGTGGTAGAGAGAAGCTTGACCTGTTTGTTTCAGAAGTCTTACAAAATGCACTGTGAATCCAAACACCATGAAAATCCTCACTGGAACATGCAAGTCTTTGAGCAAGTTGGATAACCTGTGACGCACAGAGAATCTCTGAGAGAATTACTGAAGCTGAAGATCGTTTGGAAGGCCCTCATATGGAGGTTGCATTAGTTGCTCAACTTCCTAAGTTAATTTACAGGCTTCTTTGTTTCTCCTTGGAGACATTCAATGAGCTTACGGTTACATGACAAACTTTTCCATCTACCCTTCACTCTCAGAAATAAAGGTACATGAGCTGTCACTGGGGCAGTACCTTTTTAAAACGTACAAATTTGTACCTGAAGGGTCCATAATGGTAACTCAAAAGAGCTTTTTAGGTACATTTGAGCACTAATGTGCACCCTTGAAGCACCACTGTGGACTCCTTGGGTACAAATATGTACCTCTTCAAAAGGTACTGCCACAGTGACAGCTCTTGTACCTTTATTTCTAAGTGTTCAAGCAGCGACTCAAAGAACTTTTCACAACCACCAAGCAACCTTTTACAAACCACCATTTATTCTTTCCCTAGAAGGTGGGATTGAAAAGATGCAAATCCAGCTTTGTGATTGGATGACTAGCACTATGATTGGATGAGTTGGTCACTGGAGGTAATACTGGAGTATTTCAAACAGAGCACTTAAACATTATTTGAATGTAAAGGTGTATGGAGCAAAATTCTCCACTTTGTGTCCACTTCATGATATGGAAATTTTGTAATCCATGGTCCCAGTGCGTCTCTCTGTTTCTGAGGCAATGTTGATTAGATGCAAAAACCTGCTCTGCAAGTTGTGGCTCTCTTAACACCTATTTTCTTCAGAAGAACAAAGGACAGATGTTTAATCATTGTCTTCATTGACACTGTTAACTGATAAGCTTAAACAAAAGGGGCAGAGTTAACATAACCCTTTAATTGGCTGCCACATTTGTTCATTTAAAAAAATTATAATTTCCACAATTGAATTTCCTCAAGTTCCTGATTTTACTGCTGATCACTACACAATGTTATTCAGAAAAAAACGTATTTTACAGTATTACAATTTTCTGCTAAGATTGATGAAACAACATGAAACTTCACATGCACAAAGCACATGTTAAAATCACATTTGTTGAACACATATTAAACACATTTTTGAAATTTTCTTATGTGAAACACGTGATCATCATCATCATGTCCACATTTCACATGATAACAGAAGTTACACATGAAAGTGTCTCTAAATGAAGTTTAAGAGTCATGTCATTTCTCTTGCAAAAGAACACTTTGCAAAGATATTCAGGATGTTTTCTGCAGTGTTTGTTGTGTTTACATTTTATGTGGCATAGAAAAGTGTTAAAAAAAAAAAAAAAACTATGCAAAATTAGAGTGGTCAGAGTGAAAAATATATTTAATTTCAAATGCAAATCACTAGGATATGCACAACAAATTTATTTGGACTCCAAGGATGTTTATAAGACACTTGGTTTCAGTATGTTCTATATCTTCACACAACTGGAGGGAGCTGCACCTGTGAAAGCTGCCTGGATCTAAAACTTTATATGACATAAATCGCATATCTGCAAATCTGCAAGTTTTTGAAAGCACACATGCTGTAATAACCAGAGCATGCTAGGTGAGTACAGTACATGTCGTGCTGAGCATCTATATCTCTGATGTGACAGATTAGTAATTTCGTTCCACTCGCAGCGCATGGCTTCAATGTAGTTACGATTCCTGAAACTGAACAAGTGTAAATACGAATGCAATTTTCAGTCTAGTAAATAACCAAACTGGTTGTGGATGTAACTAACTAAAATACAGCACTGATAACTCTATTCTGTTTTTGTATGAACAAGCCCTATGATTTTTGCTTCTGAGGACCTAACAGTAGTATTTCAAGAGACAGAAATGTTTCGAATACATTACCAGATGACTACATTGTAAATTATTTACCCTTTAGTTTGGTCTTTGTTTGCTATCCAAAGGATTTATGACTATTCCATTTTAATGATTTGGCGGCAGATGTCTAACAAAGTTACTATGAAAACGACATTATGCATAATCTTTAGAATCAGTAGAAAAAGATTATTTCCAGACATTTTCTGGAGATGTATTAGATACAAGCATAATCTTGTAGAAATGCGCATGGAACTGTATGTTCATATGGAAAAACTGTTGTTCTTGTCCTGGGGTGAGCTCTGAGGTAGTATTCCCAGTTATGTCTTCTGTGCACATCTGCTTTTGGGCTCTGTACCAACTTCAAATTAGGAAACACAAAGTGGGATTGATAGGACAGCTGTCAGACAGGGCCAGCCAGAAAAACTCATCACTGGCCCAGAGCCTCCATGCTCTTTGATTGGCTCCTCAACTGGAAACATGGCTTCATCCAGCCAAACAAATGGCCCATGAGGAACAGGAGGAGAGAGTGCTGGCAGGACCGCTGCTAATGTTGAGGGAAAACATCTTGAGTTTTGTCCTGCATGCCTTTCCATCATTTAAAATCTGATGATAACTTCACTTTTCGCTGCAGTTGGATTCTCTACCATGTTCATCACTGTCAGAAACATTTGACATCAAAATAGTGGGGGAAAAGCCGGGGGGGTGGGGGGGTTCACAATGCGTTTTTTGTGCTATTGTTTTAAATGTTAAAATGTTTTAGCATACTAATATCCACTGATATCCAAGTATTTGGAAAAAACATGGTAATATCTAAAATTAAAAAAAACAAACATTTAATATTATTATCATGGACAACACAGTAAAAGCAGCATGTATTTGACATGCAAACTCTTGCAACTGGAAAATGCACTCACTGGCCACTTTATTAGGTACAACTGTAAAACAAATTTCTAATCAGCCAATCACACGGCAGCAACTGAATGTATTTAGGCATGTGGAAATGGTCAAGACAATCTGCTGCAGTTCAAACCGAGCACCAAAATGGTGAAGAAAGGTGATTTGAGTGATGTGGTTGTTGGCGACAAATGGGCCACAGCCTACCCGAGTGTTGTTGCTGACCATGTTCATTCTTTAATGACCAGTGTACCCATCTTCTGATGGCTACTTCCAGCAAGACATTGTGCCATGTCAAAGTGCGAATCATCTCAGACTAGTTTTTTTTGAACATGACAATGAGTTCACAGTACTCAAATGGCCTCCACAGTCACCAGATCTCAATCCAATTGAGCACCTTTGGGATGCGGTAAAACGGGAGATTCGCATCATGGACAAATCTGCAGCAACTGTGTGATGCTATCATGTTAGTGTGGACCAAAATCTCTGAGAAATATTTCCAGTATACCTTGTTGAATCTATGCCATGAAGGATTAAGGCAGTTCTGATGGCAAAAAGGGGTCCAACACGGTACTAGTACGGTGTACCTATTAAAGTGGCTGGTCATTTGTCAAATTGCTGCCACTTTTGATGGATTTAATGCAGCATTGTGTCATGTCTGTTCTACCTTTTATGTTCTACATTTATCCTCAATAACCACAAGTCCTCATTATTTAAAAATCTGATCATTTCTACATTCAAGCTTTAGCGTTGAAGTTTAATGTCTACATTCTGTCTAAATCACACAGCACTAAGCGCTGGCTTTATGCGCAAGCCATAAATAATGTACAGTTTCCCCTGCAACACAAGTCTATTGGATGGCAGCATAATTATTACACTTCTCTAAGAAGAAAAACCCTTTGTTCTTTATTGCTGCTTCTTCTTTTTTTAGCGAATGAAAGTTAATATGAAATCATTTTGTTTTCTACGACAAGCTTTAGCAATATAAATAAACGTAACTAAATCATTACCTCCTGTATGATATTCCTTTTTATGTGTTATTCGTTTTCTATTTTAGTGAGGCAGGAACCACCACTTCTTTTCATTTTAATCCAACACCTTCTTTAAAAGACGTGCTGTGGTTGGTTCTTGTTCGCGGGTTGTCAGTTCATGAGAGCGGGCACAGTACATGAGTTCGGAGGCCAGACGCACAGACAACTGTGTTAATTAAAATGTTCATGGGAGGTTCGCCATCCAAGAGGAGATGCCATTAAGGCTACAATGAAATGAGCATGAATTCACTAAGTGTTATTTCTGTGCCTTTCATTTCTCTGCTGTTCTATTAGATTATTTTCTTTATAACATACAGCATGTAAGAAAAGTTGGACCAGTTGTCACTTTTTCTTTTTATTTCAGTGAGTGTGGGTTTATTTTTGAAAGTCTGTTTCTGTGTAGGCACATACACCCTTAAAGTCTTGGTTACAGAAAAAAAAAAGAGGAAAAAAACTATTGAACATTTCCAACATCATTGCTGGAAAAAGTTCCAGTTCACTGAACGCAACCCAGTGGTGGATCAACGTGTAGAGAATAGTAACACAAAAGTGTTGAATAAATACACAAAAAAAAGAATACAATAGAAATATCATTAATTGTGAAAAATCTGCATGCTTAATGATAGAAATAATGGTTCTTTTTTCCATCCTGCACAAAAGGCTCTTCACAGAGAACAAATGTTTCTTTAGATTGCTCAACTTTTCTTACTTTCCTTACAGTAAGACCAGCTTGGAACACTATAAACACTTTTATGGAAAACCCTGTGCAATTCTGAGTGTGCGCCACACAGGTGAGTGGGCTTGACAAACCACCTGTAGGAGATACAATCTTTTCTTTCTCTCTCTCTCTCACTCTCTCTCTCTCTCTCTCTCTCTCTCTCTCTCTCTCTCTCTCAATTCAATTCAATAATAATTGCTTTAATGGCATGACAAATGTTACAAATGTATTGTCAAAGCAATTATAAAGTTTACATTAAAAATAAAAAAACACAGTAAACAGTAGTAGTAGTAGTAGTAGTAGTAGTAGTAGTAAAAAAAACAACATACATATTATAATTAAAATACAATTATTTTTATAATTATATTTTTATAATATTATATTATATTATATATTTATGAATGATATATCATATTATTATTAAATATATCAAATTGTTAATAAAAATATTATTTTTCAATATATCACATTATATATCATACCATTCATATCATATTATTTATTATATATTATTATATATTATCAGGATTGGATGATTTTAGATTTTTGGAAGTCGACTTTTATGTTATCAAAGTCGAGTTGAAATCGACCAGTAGCTAGTGACATCATCGATTAAAAACAAGATGCAAATGTTTTGCAGCATGCCACAATTTGCTATTTATTTGCAGGAAATATATACACATGCTGTTTGACAGCTCATAACATGTTGCAAATAAAATGCAATATTACCAATGGCTAATTTTAGCAGTAAACACATTGATCACTGCACCTTCTACTAAGAATGTAATAATAACAGATATTTTAGTGCAGAAGGACAACAGCCAATTACATTACTTTTCCAGTGTTGTTTAAATGCGGTTAGCTAGGATCTGCTCTAGGGTATTTGCGTGGCGCAATCGAATTGTTTCATGTTTAACATTTTAAAGTTCACTCAAAGTTTGTGTGAATCTTTAATGCTGACATAAGAAAAAGACCATTTTAAAAATTAAATAATACCAGCATCACAAATCAAAAAGCGTATACACTATATATTAGGGTTGGGTCGATAGACGATGCCATCGTCCAGCACTGATGGCCAGTGGACATCATGATGCTGTGCCGGCATCATGGTCCCTCGCCTCCAACACAGTAGCAACCTGCTTGTGAAAAATACACGACTTAGTTTTAAAATGGCTTTTTAGAATGAAAACGATCCACGTCCACACTGGCGATTTACCTAGCATTTCTGAATACCCCTCCTTCCACACTATACTGCTGAAAACACACATCACGTGACCACACAAACACACACTCTGTCATACTGCAGCGAATGCACGAGTCTGAGCTCCAGCAGTCAGGTGGTCAGGTAACATGTCACAGCGTCAGTACACTGCTTTAATCTTTCGCTTCCACACTTGTTCTATAATTTTAGCAAAAACCTCAGATACTGTTGGTTGGTTGCTGTTGGTTGTGCACCTTTTACCAACCAAGATTGTCGATGCCATTATAATGACACAGATCACTCTGTGATCATGCCTATTCATGCCAGAGTCCTGCAAAAAAATGTGATTGACAGGTAGTAATTTGTGTGTAACTTATTTTTATTTATTTATGATTTGGTTATGGGTAAAACAAAGACCATGCGGGTCAGGTAGTTGAAACGGTAGGCTACAAATAATTAATTCATTATGAATTAATTAATTATTCATGAATAATTAATTCACCGCCGCCTACAACAATGATGCCATCCTCCATCACGATGTTTCACATTAGACATCATACGATGCCAAATTGGTCGACATCACCCAACCCTAATATATATATATATATATATATATATATATATATATATATATATATATATATATATATATTGGGTGTTGCACCGACTAGTCGACTAGCAATATATAGAGATTGTGTAAGGAACCCATCATGTTTCTTCAAAACATCACTGCAAGAAATATTTCTGCTTAATATCTGTTGATACTGCTCCTTCAACAGACATTTAACTGACTATATGAAGTAGATGTCAACTTACACTAACCCTAACCCCAATCTAGTAGTCTATTTATAATCTAATAAGAATTAGTTGGCATGTAGATGCAGTGTAACTTAAATCCAACAAGCAGATGATCAAAATAAAGTGTGACCCTTTTTTTTAATTTGTTTTAAATAGGATTTATTGTGCTCCTTATATTGCCCGTGACAACTAATGAGGTTGTGATATTCAGATATTTTGCCATGACATTTTCATCCTGTCTAAATCACATAAAAAAACATGCAAATATGTTTCAGAAAAATTTGTTGTCAGGGATGTCTAAATCACATTCTTGCTTGTTGCTTTGGCAGGCAGATTCTGTTGATGCACAAGGATTTCAGCGTCTTAAAAAATAAGATGCCGGCTGGATCAAAACATTTTTCTGAGCACTGCACATAATATAGAACTGACAATTAGAAGTATTATGTCCACCATCTGTTGCTAATTGTGTAGCTGCTAGCTTCATAAACCATGGCAATGTTCGAGAACCATCTTGAGCAAAAAAAAAAAGAAGTGAATTTTCATCCCTGCAAAATTAGAGAAAAAATCAGTGTTACTGAGTTCAACATCATGTGTTTGAATGGAGGTGTAGACATTGTCGTTGGCAAAAATGAGGATGAAATGTTCTTAGATGCAACTAAGACATAAAACGTACTTTAAAGTTTAATTTGACTTTTTAAAAAGTAATTTTACCTTATTAAAGTAGTGAAAGCTAGTTTTCCAGCTGAGTGGCAAAACCAGCAGTGTACGATCCAATGCAATTTGACGTAACGGTGGGTGACAAATTGATCTCCAGTTTGCAATTGTTGCAATGATATCAAAAAGAAAAAAAGATTGATATGAGCAATGACACATTTCCTGAAAAGTAAGTTTGAAAAGAAGGCTGTCAACCATATCTTCTTTCCTCTGGTCCTTTGTGCCTTTTCTACAGGGAGCAACTTCAGTTCACCTGTCACAGTTAGTACCTGTTAGTCTTAAGCCAGACCACAGGATGTCAGTCAGCGGTTCACAGGTGACAGAGATGAATACTGCACTGTCTCCCTCTGTTCTCTCTAAGCATATTTAAGAAGGCTATCTGTATGATTCGGGCAACCTTTTAATTTGCAAAAGACAAGCCTATCAACAGCTGGCAGAAAAGTAAATGCCATTGAAAACAATCAAACGGCTGTGAGGATTTCTGAGGACCAGTAAACTATTTCTGTTTGTTGACATATTTCTGACATGTTGATCTAGAAATACTGTACATTTCCTGCAATGTTAGGCTTTACACAACATTGTTTTCAAATATAGACAGACAAATATATGTTAAAATATATAGTCTATTCATTGCGTGTTCAATAAAAAAGGTCAGGAGAGGTTTTTCTTCAAGGTTTAAAATATTAGCAATTTATTGGATACAAATGAATGATTCGATTCACAGAATTCTGTTATCCTCAATGCAATGCAAGAGCTACTTTCAGGGGTGCACAACAGTTTTCATTTCCTGACTTACATAGGCAGCTGATATTAACAGGTGGAGTTTAGTGAAATTCGTCACTTGTTAATCATTCTCCAGTTCTCCATTGGCCGCACCCATACATACGTCATCTTGTTCTACAAATTCTCTGCACAACATTAAAAGCATAAGACTTTATCAACTGCAAATATTCTGTGCTCCCCGGAAGTTTCGGTGCAGAGCTCAAGCTAATTTTAGACAATCAGCTTCATCTACTTCTGCAAAAATGCTTCATTGGTATGCAAAACATATTACATTTAACAGTAGAAGTAAATATATCACCTTTAAGCAATACAAATACAATTGTTTAATGAATAGAAAAGACAAAAAATGTTTAAAAAATTCTTTGTAATTCCTTTTTCCCAACATATAATACATTGATGTCATTTTCATGTGCTCTACAGTCATGCGAGAGTTCTTGACAACCAAGAACAACCATGTTAGACTACAGGAATGTATGTGCACAGACATCATCCATTATTGACCTGTATGCATAATACAGGTAGTTGTTTATGCGGATCTGTGAGGACACATACCATCTATATGTATGTGACAGATTTTGTTTTTAATGCATTTCTATTGTGTAAATGTACTCTGAAACAGATTTGATATTTGTATGTACAGGTGGCGCTTGTTAACAACTGCATGTTGAAATTTTATTTAACTGCATTTGTGTGCTGCATTATGAGCTTGTTTGCAATGCAGATATATAGCAGATGGGAGCACGTGCCATTGGTTGTGTGTCCTCTGCCTTTGATAGTGTTGCTAGGCAGGTTAGTTTACCTGTGGCACTATGAGAATGAGTAAACCACTAATAGTAAAGTACTGTATAATTTATTTCAAGAGTCATTAAAGTCATTCATGTATGTTGGTGAAGTGATTTTTTTTTTGTATTATTAATATAGGTGAAAAAGGAGTTTATCTAATGCAGTCATATACATCAAGGTCCAATTTTTATTTTTAAGTCTAATCAAATTAATAATTTAAAAAAACTAGTCCAGTTTGTAACTAAGTAGACATTATAATGATATTAAACATTAAACTTAAAACTGTAAATAACTTGGCTTGCATTCAAATATTGCATTTGTATATTTTTGGGTAATTCACAATTCAGTGAATTGTCAAAAGCCTGCTTATTTATCCCAAGGAGAGTCCTAGACTTTAAAACCTTTTTTTTTTTTTTTTTGTAGTCCAAAATTTGATTATAAATGCATATAATACAAGTCCAAGTCCTTTAAGTAAGGCATAATCTTTTTATTCTTACAGAATAAAGCCAGACAGACTTTTCAGCAGGCCAGCACAAAGCTTATTACATGGCTACTTGCCACAAAAGATTTATCTTAGCTGTAATACTTTACCAGCTCTGTTATTTAACCACTTTGATCATTTTATTAAGCTTTTAGAAAGAAGAAACTGTGATGGTGACCAAGATGGTGCCAAACTGTCAAAAAAAAAACAGTGTGACCAACACAATCTCACGGCAATTTGCAAATTTTTGATTTAGTGGCTAATTTGTATGAATTCGTAAAATCTAATTCATACAGTTTAGTACTATTTGCTCATCCCCCAATGATGGTTGGGTTTAAGGGTGGGGATAGGAGCCACACCTCCCTTTTAAAATCGAACAATTTTGTGCGACTGAACTAATATTACTTATGTTTTCTCGTGAGATCAGGCTGGTGTGACCGACATAGAAATATGTTTGTTCCAGATAAATTGTAGTACCCGGATAAGCCTGTCATATTAATTTCACCAATCGTTAACAGGGAATAACATACCTTGGTCGTGATTGTCCAATCAGATTCAAGTTGTCACAATCACCAGCGATCTAGCCCTTGCAGATCGATGGAGGACACGCACTCACATCATTCACACTACATCTGCCACTTAACTGGACTACATATCATGCACCTCTCACACACCCGTTCCAGATCACCACTGATTGCAAACAAATAGCTGAAGCTTATGAGGACTAATTACCAGGGCTCTGAATACACCTCACTCACACACACTCTTTGCTGAGTCTTGTTAGGTGTAAGTGAGCAATTCTAATGCTGTGTTCAGCCCAGATGTGGAACACGCAAATAAATTGCGATATTCACATGTAAATTGACACATTTGACTTCATTCATTCGCGTTTCAAATTGACCTTTCAATTGACGTGGATTCGCGCCATGGCTGGGGCTTCTGTCTGCCCGATGACACTAGCTTCATTGCTAAATGTTTATGTTTTTTAGGAAGGCTAAAGACAGCTTATAGTTTCCTTTCGTCGAGTCCACTAGATCCTTTCAAAGGTGCACCCAGCTCCACCAGAAACTATACCTGGGTGATGGAGGCTTTCAGCGGTGCTTCCAACTGAGCTGAGCCCAGTTTGATGAACTGTTGTCCGGTGTCGGCAAGAGGATTTCCCCTCAGGACACCAACAACAGGCGCTACGTCATAATTATGCCCCTTCAAGAGAAAGCTACTGATTGGTTAATGCGGCGCGAATGTTCGCTGAAGTTTAGAATTTCCAACTCTAGTGATTTTTGTGTTTTGACCTTTGTTTGTTTCTTTGTTCATGTTGTTTTTCCACCTGTCCTGACCATCCCACCTGTGACTTTGGTTATGCTTTGGATTACCTGCATGCTCCTGTTTGTCCCTGTTTTGACCTTTGCCTGTATCTCTTAATAAACTGCATTTGAATCCTCATCTCTGCTGCCGATCCAACTCATTACACAAATATTCCAGAGAGCCTTGTAACAATATTTAATAAATCACTTTTATTGGCAGCGTTGACAACATTCTACCAATGTTAACCAAACTTATTTAGTACACAAAGCTTTTGTCTCTGATGGCTGTTTAGTGTCTCAACTTTCCGAAAACCAAAAAACTGTTAGCCAAGAAGTACTGTACTCATTATGAGCTTTAATAGTACTTCTTCCAGTGCACTGCCCACACTGTTACATTTGTTAAGAACTTGTGTAGGCTTTCTGCATCTTTCCATTCAACCTTTTGATTTGGTGTCAAAAGAACAGTGTGCATATTCCTAAATGAAGCTATACAGACCAACAAATTTGCCCAGTACAGTGCATGTTTTTCTATTGGTTTCTCTAGTAGTTTTCTGAGGTCAGGATGCATCTTTATGGTTCGTCTCATAACTCAATGTGAAATAAATATTAGCGTTGTACTCACAGAAGCATGGCGTCTCTACAAGTTATAGCGCTTTAACGTTTCCCAGTCGCTAATGTGGTTCATGTCTGATGGTTTTAACTGTGACCGTCTCAATTAATGCATCTTCAGTCCTTTAATGTATCAGCTTTTACTGGTACTAATACACGCTCTGTGCTCTAATGTCATATTTACTGGAAGCCCATCAGTGACGAGACGCCACCATCCATCTCTCTTAGATCCCTCTATCACTCACCCCCGGGGGGCCATTTGGTATCAATACTGTGCATTATAGCAATAGAGTCTGGCTTTTTTCATTTAGAGGCATGACTTCAACTTTGAATGTTCGAATGTTCTTGTCAAAGTCCATTATAGTTGAGTTCTTTATTAAAAATGCTGATATGGGGTAAAGTGGCTGGTTGCTGCCTTTCTTTGAGCCATTGTCCATTGGCTGAGTGAAAGCTCTTTTCAGACCAGCTGCTGAAACGGGCTTGTTAGTCACTTGGTGAGATTGTTCATTAGCTGTCGCGATCAGGGTGAGGTGAGGAAAATGTGGTGGGAATAAGAAACAGAAAGAAAAGGCGCTGTCTATTCCTGCTGATTGTCTCACATAAGAATGCAATCAAGATGGAGTGTTATTCTTTAGGCGTCGCTAGTGTGTGTGGTGGTGGAGGTGGAGGATGGGTGAGGGTTGGTTATGTTTCTACAATTGGCAGTTCTGTAATGGAAAAGAAGTATTTTTTCCCCCTTTCCTATCTCTGCCGGCACATCAGAATGTAATATTGTATGTAATTGGGGTGATGCTTTTTGTGTGAACTCCTATAGGTAAGCTCATTAAACCATAATCCTGCAGTAACACACTCTGCGGGTGACCTGATAATTGAGCTCAAGTGATAATCAGGTTAGACATGGTGCACCATGGGCACGAATTTGCAATAGGGCTACTGCTCACTCCTTATGAACAGGGCAGAGCGAGTTAGAGGGAAAAATGGAGTTTGCACTTTTGACGTAGTCGCACCACTTGACACCAAAAAATCCTTTGAGAATGGAGTCAAGATCTTGATTATGTCGATGAGAGCATTCCTGCTATGACAGCAACAAATCATAGCTACCTGTTAATTATCCACACTTTCGGCGGCTGAATAATGCTAGCGTCTCCGTTGCTGCCAGCCACTATTTGTCTCTTCCTTGTTTGCTGCTGAATTGTATGTGGAAAATGTTGTAATGTCAAAGCGTATTTGTGTCTAAGAGTAATGCCCATTACCATAATAGCATAATAACGTCCATTAACATTTTCAGAATTGCAACTGGACCAGATAAAATGTCCTAATGAAGGCTTTAGCAATTAGGAAAATGGATTGGCCACCAATAAGATTGTTTACATGGCTGCCTCCGTTAATGAAATTGTTATCCCAGAGGCTGCAAACGTTGGCGCTTCTTAATCATTGCGAAAAGCAGGGTGCAAGCACAGATCGTCAAACATGAGCTGATAGCTGAGAAAACCACACAAATCTACCAGTCACAGGAAGACTTTCAGGTAACTTTCTCATATGTGAACAAATGCTTCTTTCACACACGCAAATCAGATCATACTCGATGTGAAACTTTTTTTTAAACTGATTAGTTGACTAGTAAACTAATCTGTCTCAAAGTTGTAGTGTAACTGGAGTAGATCTTTACAAACTTACTATCAGAGATTATAATGTTACAAGGATGACCTGGCCAAGAGATATGCAGCACGTGATTTATGAAAAAAAGAAAAATAATATAAAAATAAAGTTTATTTATTCAGCCTTACCACGTTCCAATATGTTAAAAACACATACAGTTGAATTCAGAATTATTAGCCCCTCTGAATTATTACCCATTGAATTATTATAATTTTTCCCCCAATTTCTGTTTAACAGAGAGAAGATTTTTTCAACTCATTTCTAAACATATTAGTTTTAATAACTCTTTTCTAATAACTGATTTAGTTTATCTTTTCCATGATGACAGTAAATAATATTTGACTGGATATTTTTCAAGACACTTCTATACGGCTTAAAGTGACATTTAAATGCTTAATGAGGTTAACTAGGCATGTTAGGGTAATTAGGCAAGTTATTGTATAATGATGGTTTGTTCTGTAGACTGCCGGAAAAAAAAATTTGCTTAAAGGGGCTAATAATTTTGACCTTAAAATGGCTTTTAAAAAATGTAAAACTGCTTTTATTCTAGCCGAAATGAAAAAATTAAGACTTTCTCCAGAAGAAAAAACATTTTCAGACATACTGTGAAAATTTCCTTGCTCTATTTAACATCATTTGAGAAATATTTAAAAAAGAAAAAATAATAATTCAAAGGGGGCTAATAATTCTGACTTCAACTGTGCATTGAGAAATGGACTGTTGTTGTTTGTTATAAATGATAGAGTGAAATAATTTAATCGGGATGAGCTCAGACGTTTTCATTTCAGACTGAAGAGTATTCCAGGATGATGGGGTGGCATGACTGAAAGCTCGCTTCCCTATTTCAGTTCAAACCCGTAGAACAGACAAATGATAAATTTCACTTGAACGTAGGGCATAGTGGCTTTTTGACCTATAAAGAAGGGAACATAGATATAAAGGCTTCAGACCAAGAAGAGCCATTTAGACCAGAATCATCCAGTGTACATTCAAAGAAGGCCATTCAGCTTCGACATACAGTTCACAATGGTTAGTTAGTCTACGAACAAACCTAAACGCTATGATAAGTTTAAAGGCTCAAGACATTTAGTTAAGGCATTCGTATCTAAAATATCACCATAGATTAAAAAAAAAAGAAAAAAGAATTAAGTCTTGAATGGAGACAGATCTGAATATGAGCTTGTGATCTGTTGTTTACACATTAAAAAAAAATAAATTTATTAAATGATGCCATCATCAAAAAACATTGTGTTATGACTATTTTAATGCGTCCTGTGCATTTTTTAACAGATTGTGTGTAAAGGGAAGAAGTGAAATATGACAAATCAGATTGCTGCTTACGTCACTTTAAATACATGTCAGATTATTTTTTTATTATTATGAACTCAAAATTCAAATCAATTCTCAAAAAGTATATTGTTGTAGTGAATGATTTAGACAGTCAATGCACATTTTGGTAGTGCCCATGACACTAAAGCAGTGTTGAACTCGACCACAAGCATTCCAATCATTTCAGTGGGTGCTTTTCAAATGAAGTTTATTTCGATGTTTGTTGGAAGAATGTTAAAAATTGTAACACACTGTCTGTGTCAAGAAGAATTACACACTGGTTGAGTTCAAAACAAATCAAAATGTGTTCTTAACTAGACCCGTACTGTAGGTGTGTTAAGAAATAGCAGGGGTTGTGTTGTTTTCAACATGTCTGTTTCAAAAGTGCATTATTGAGTACTTGAAAAACAGAACAACCATGGTGTAGACTATTTATCTGCACAAGTGCTTTTTCACAAAGTGACAACTACTGGCATGGCATGCATACAGCATTTTTTTGTACTTTTTTTTGTATTTTATCATTTAAAAATATTTTTCTTTTTCAAATATTTTGCAAATGATATTTAACAGAGCGAGGTATTTTTAAGAATATTTCCTATAATATTTTTGTATTTTTCTGGAGAAAGTCTTATTTGTTTTATTTCGACTAAAATAATTAAAATAAAAAAAAATAAAAAACATTTTAAGATCAATAATATTAGCAATATTATTATTTTTTATTGTCTACAGAACAAACGATCATTATACAATGATTTGCCTAATAACCCTAACTTGCCTAATTAACCTAGTTGAGCCTTTAAATTGCACTTTATGCTAAATACCAGTATCTTGAAAAATGTTTAGTAAAATATTATGTGTAATGTTAGTGGGACGCTGACACGGGAGTGCGGATCCAAATGCAGGTTTATTGAGAATGGTTGGGCAAGCAACGGTCACAATCAGGAGCAAACAGATGTATAAAGGCAAATCCAGAGTCGTAGTCAAAAACACAGGCGATGGTTCAGTACAGGCAGGTAGCAGACAACGTAAACAAACAAACAAGGCGAGGGTCAAAACACAGCAAAGCAAGGAAACCGCGTCGTAATGTCACAAAACTGTAAAACAACACTCAGCAACTGGTGTGTTTGTGTGCGTCTGTGCTGCTTTTAAAGTCCTTGTAATCAGTTCTGAACAGCTTCAGCTGTGTGAGTTAGCAATCAGTGGAAAACCAGAACAGGTGTGAGAGTGTGGTGCAGGACTGGATTTTGTAGTCCATATACCGGCGTATTTGTAGTTCTATGTGATCTGTGAGTTTACCAGCAACCTGTATGGATTAGTTCACTTTTGATTGTGACATTATGTATGGTCATCATAACAAAAATAAAAGAAATCAGTTATTAGTAATTAGTTGTTAAACTATTATGTTTAGAAATGTTTGGAAAAAAGCTTCTCTTCGTTAAACAGAAATTGGGGAAAAAATAAACAGGGGGGCTAATAATTCAGAAGGGCTAATAATTCTGTCCTTAACTTATTAACTTAAAAACACAAAGGAAATACTTTATAGCACGCTGTTATGTAAAAATACAGTACTGTAAGAGAAGTACAGCATTCATCATGTAACGTACACTGTAGGAGACAATGAGAGCAGACTTGCAGATACAAATGCAGGTTTAATCGAAAGTTCAGTAAAAGCAGTGGTCAATACAGGAGCAAACAGGTGTATACAGGCAATCCAGAATCGCAGTCATTAACACAGGCAAATGATCAAAAGACAGGCGGCAGACAAGGATGAACAAACTTACAAGGCGAGGGTCAAAACACGGAAAACCAAATCAGGAGAAACGCTTTGTAATGTTCGTGGGAAAAATAAGACTCGGCCCCGAATGAATGAAAGTGATGTGTATTTATAGTCCTTGTAATCAGTGTAAATGAGCAGCGACTGTATCTGTGTGCAAGTGCCCAGATTATTGTTAGCTGTTATCAGTGTTGATGAGTGCAGGAGTTTCTGGGAGTTGGAGTTTGCTCAGCGGTGATCTCCCATATTGGAAACCCCGCTGGCAATTGGAAAAAACTACAGGAAGTGATCACCAACAGAGACAATTCCACTGGCACTCACAACACATCAACAGAAAAAGTAACATGCTGTTAGAAAATAGAAGAAAATGTTCATTTTATTTTTACTTGAAGTAAATCCTGTCTAATTAGGCTGGTATGGGTTCATCTGACCCCATTTAGATGTGTTTCTTAAAGGTTGTTTACTTCAGACTTGTTCATACTTTTAAAAACAACATGGTTAGACTCAAACACTGTGCTCAATGCAGTAATGATTTCATCGTCATAATTACTGACCAGAATGTTCTCTGAAGTTAGATGTCTTTGTTATAGTTGAAAAAGAACAATTTTGAACATGAGACATAATTAAAGTTTTGTGTAAGTCATGCTGTGAATGCAACTTCTAAAACTTGAAAACTTAAATACAGACATTGAATAACTTGCATACAATATATTATTGCAATAATGTATTCACAATAATATTATTTATACATGATTTTAGTCTTAAATACTATGTTCTTACATTAGAATTAATGGGTTGGTATAATTGACTTATTTTGTACTCTATGCATGTAACTGCATCTGTAATTAATTTGTGTAATACTGTTGACCACCCTTCACACTTTCACCCACCCTTAACCTGCCCATACCCCAAGCTTACCAGTATTCCACCTCAATAGCACCAGAAGTGTTATGCAATGCAAATGAACACAATAAGTAGATTGTATTTATTTTTGTGATGTAAGTACCTAGTAGTTAATGTCTGTTGATATAAAGTGGGACCCATGATTTAATTAAATATGTATATGCATGAATATCTTAAAATTTCAATTTCAATCAAAACCAGAAGTCTGATTTTAATAAATAGCAAGTTTAAATATTTGGTTTGTTTTTTTTTAAACATTTATTTTTGTTAATTAAATTAAATTAATTCAGCAAAAATAGCAGTTTTATAATGACTGGGTTTCTATGGGTATTAAAAGGTCTTTAAAAATGTATAAATCGAGCTTCCACAAATTAAGACACCAAATGTCAAAAATCAATTATAAATGTAATATTATAATACAATAAAAAAAAAAAAAAAAAAAAAAAAAAAAAAATATATATATATATATATATATATATATATATATATATATATATATATATATATATATATATATATATATATATATATATATATATATATATATAAACGTTTAAAAAGTAATGGAGATATTTTGTGAGTATTTTTTAAACTTCACTTTATTCTTTCCTTTTTTGTGCTTGGTCTTAAAAAGGTCTTAATTTTTTAATAAACACCATAGAACCTTTTTTTTTATTTATTGAACTTGTGTTTTTGATCAATGTATCCTTTACATTTGATAGATTTATTGATGTTTCCTAGTTCTTGTATTATTTTATTTATTTTATTTTTTTACACACACACTCACACACACATTCATATTATGCATAACTGTCAACCCTCCCGTTTTCCTGGGATTCCCCCGTATTGTACAATTCTTTCCACCTATCATCCCATCAAGGTATTTTCCCTTATTTCTCCCATGTTGTTTTTCTATGAAGGGTGGCAATAAACGTTGAAGAGCCGATCCTCTCTATACGCAACTCATACCACCGAACCACAAGGGGACCCTGGCTCTTGAATGTGAATCTGTTCTGTTCTGTCATTTTATTTTGGCATGAAACACTTTGAAAAAATTATAAAACAGCTGGATTCCCTTCCTTTACATTACAAGTGCCATTACCCCTCCTATACAATCCTCAAAACAGTAAGTTCATGTAGCGGTGCGTGTTGGTCAGACGTGCTCCATAGTGATAAATAGACGTTGTTTCCCAAATGGATTCTTTACATGCGATTTGAAGCTGAACAAAAGGGGACTCTCTGGGTTTGTCTGTGTGTTTGAACAGACATGTACACATAATATTAATAATTATAATAATAAACACAACATCCCTTATTTTGACATACCAATGTTGACAGGTATGATACATATGACATATGACACATGAACCGAACTACATATCCCAGAAACCATTCCCACAGCTGACAGTCATCCAGACACTGACACACATGCACACACAGCTGAAACTCATTATCATTGATTATCTATATATACTATTTATACACCTCTTTCACACAAATTTTGCTGAGTCTTGTCATACTGTAGCATCACAAAGCATTAATCCTTTCTAGTCTTTCTGTATTTTGATCCTTGCCTTGTTTTCCCGTTGATTCCCGTGATTCTTTGCCACCTGTGCTGACCATTCGCCTGTTTTTTGACTACAATCTTGGATTACCTTTACCTTCTGTTAGCTTCCTGTTTGACCATTGCCTGCCTGTCCACTCTTATTAATAAACTGCGTGTGGATCCTCAACTCCGTTGTCCAGCAATCCTATGTTACAATAGTAGTGGCTAAGATTTACTGGAATTGCAACTTTTACAAGACATTTTTGTCTTTTGTCTTGTAAGTTAAACTAAAATGCACCCAACAATGACTAGTTGAGCCTTATGACCTTTGTATTTTGGAGGCTGTATTATTGTTACAGGTTTAGGCTGTATGTACAGTAAATGGTAAATGCACAGTCCACAGCAAGAGACGTCACTCAAGCAGAAGAAACGACATTTAGCATTGTAGTGAGTTTGACACTTGGAGCCATGTCAGAGTGGGCGTCGAACACGCTTGAACACTAATGGGCAACCCCAGAGTGCTAAGCCAATGTGAACAGCATTCATATTCAGATCCACTGTTAATCACTGGCGTGGCTGTGGCCATATTTCAGCGCTGGCCCTTTATGCCCCAGGAATCTAATCCCGCCGAGCGTCTGCGAACTGAGGGAGATTGATGGATGCAGGGGGGGAAGCCTAACCGAGCAAACGCTGCCAATGCAGCCTCTCCTTCTCTCTCTTTTAACACAAGAGGTACGCTTTCGTCCATGGACAACTGCCAAACCTTGCCCACCTCTTTCCTCCGGGCGTAAATGCGACGTCTTTACAAAAGGGAACTACCTGTGTGGGGGCAATAAAGCTCATTTCTTTCAAACGTAATCAGACGCAGACAGAAAGAAATGCCCTCAATCCAATTGACTCGAACAACTGAAGCACACTGACTAATCCATTTCACAGTTCATTTCTGTCTCCCTGGATACCCGGAGCAGCGCAATTACAAGAAATGGAGAAATTATTACAAATGGTTTCTTTTTGGATGCCACTGTGAAGACACGAATGCATGCAGGAAGGGGAATACAATTCAAAGAGATTAACGCAGCTCGCTTTTCCCAAGCACAATAATTCTCTCTCTGTCTTCAGCGGGGTCACCATTGTACAGTCTAAATCTTGTCTTATCAGGGCCAAACAGCCCCCCTGACTCCTGCGTTGTCGTCAGCGACCTGTTGTGTGAATCATATGTTTCTCCGAGATGGAGACGGGGATCTATGCAGGTTGGAGAAGCAATTATAGGGGATGTGGAAAAGCGTCAATTCAGTTAGCAGTGGTTGATGACAAACAGGTAGGCTTTAAGCCAACTGAATCATCTCATTAATGGCATTTGTGCTCATTTGTGTTTTTAGTATTAAGTTTCAATGTCCCTCCCACAGTTAGATTAAAATTAAACTGGAATGCATATGACTTTATATGAGTCATTAATTTCTCTGTGTGTAAATCCATAGTAGCTTGCATCACTGGTATTTTATAGTGCCGATATTGTGCTGTTTTGTTTTGGAGGTCTCCTACAATAGGATTACATGAATCCAAGTTCAAAAACACGATTTTTTTTTTTCTGAGAAATGGTATATTCAATGATGTGGTCTCTCTAAACCCAGCCTTTGCAACAGTTTACTCTATTCTGATTGGTCAAATTCTGTTGCGATTGGTCTACCACTTAAAAATGTGTGGCGGACACCAAGGGTCCTATCATACACCCGGCGCAAGGGGTGTTTGGCGTGATTTGTTGCTACTTTCAGACCTGCGCAACCCTAATTGTCACATTTTGCACCACGTTGTTTAAATAGTAAAGCCATTTGCATCATTTTGTGAACTCATGGGTGTGCTGGTCTAAAATAGAGGTGTGTTAGGGTGCGTTGTTGGCGCGTTGCTATTTTGAAGAACTGAAATAGACCTCGCCATTGACCAAATAGAAACTCCAGCGCAGAGCACGTTAGTTATGCACCTATGCAGGTACAAAACACATACACATTGCTTAATACACACAGGATGTAAAGCAATACACACATATCTTTACATATGAAAAAAGTAAAGGTTTAAAATGTTACAAAATTATTATTTACTACATAAATATAAAAAACACTGCCTTCATGTCGGGGGGCTTTTTCAGTTTGTTAATAACAATTTGCATTTGTATAATGTTATTATTATTATCAGTATTATTTATTATATGCATATTAATATTTGTTTTAATTAAAACAAGTTTAGATTTGTCCACCTGTCAAGTTTTGAAGATGTATGCATCACCATATGGGGCATAAGAAAACTATTATTGTTCATTTATTCATTTGCTGGAAATGAGAACTGAATTTCTGAATAGATTTGAAACAAATCTTTGTGCTTAACAAACGAAATTAAATATATAAGTTAATGGATGTCTTCAGTGGAGTTCAGTGGTGTCCTTATCCACAAAAGTAAAGGAGTAAAGTAAAAAGTAAAATTAAAGAGAAAGTAAAGAGGCCAAACGGAGGAGGCACATTGTTAATCCTCGCACTGCAGATGGTCTATTTAACTGTTTTCTCTCTAAAGAAGTATTCAGCTTTTCTTTTCGCCAGCACTTTAGCCTTTCCGCCTAGATCATTAAAATAGAGCGCCAAATCTGAATCTCAGCTCTGGAGGCTTTTTTTATCATACAAGCTACATAAAAATACAAACAATAACAATGGTGTCAGTTTTAACACATCAATGTAGAGGTTCGTCTTTTGGAATTGTTTGTAAAGTACGTTTGCTTTTGTAGTGTATAAAATGGACATACTGACCACACAAACATTTGTACACAATAGTAAATACAACATGATATTGAAAAACACATACAGTGATGGTTGATTATTGAGAAGAATTGGTAAGCACCTGTCGGGGTAGTTTGTTTCACATGTTGCCTTTCGTTGGGCTCACATTGGAGGGAGTTAGCCCAATTCAGAATGCAAAAAGAGCTGTTAGCTGTTTAGCTACAAATCAGAGAGCAAGAGCAAACAATGTAAGCCAAATACATTTCATCGCATTTCTTAAATATTTGGAAACGATATGGATTGTCAGATTATCAATTTTTCCTATGATTCAAAGCTGAATTTACTGATCTTATACATTTGACTAGTAGTGTATGTATTGGATTTGATGTGGACCACAAGTGCAAAATATGACTACCACCTTACTATCAAATAAATGATGATTCTTGAGATTTTTTTATTTTGTTCCTTTATCCTCCCAGCAGAATCCTCTGTCCACAATAAGTGAAACCTTTTGTCACATCCCCACATTCTGTCATGCTCAGAACTCAGAACCCATGCAGAGACCCATACCTGCTGATACAACCTCTGCTATAAACCGGCTTTGTGGTTCAGGGCTTTTGTGCCTCCTACAGAAAGTTTGTGTTCACTTGAGTTGATGCATTAGAGAGCACAGATCGTATTTGAGCAAATGTCATATACTAAAATGCAAGCCAGAGGGACCATAATTGATTTGTGGTATAAATTAAATAAATAAGTACATGCATGCATAAACAAACACTCTCATATAGCCATGTCATTTTCCCCTTAGCCTTGATGTTTGATCAGCAGTTCTGAATAAATATAAGAACTCACCGAGAGAAGTGCTGAGAGTTTCTCTTATCTGAATTTGTAGCTTGTTGGATTTAAATACATCAATGGTGAATGAAATTGAATGTTTCCTGATGCCTGTGCCCAAAGGAAATGGGTTTCTTGCTTGCTGTCACTTTTGTATGTGTGTGTGTGTTCCCAAAGTCTTTAAAAGACCACATTTTTTGCGACTCTTTCCTCCTTCCTTCCCAAAGCTTTTAATTTATATGCATGAAGAAGAAGAAGGGAGCCCAGGAGACAAAATATCACAATGATAATCGTTTGTATTAATGTTTAATTATCAACCTAATTATTCAGAGGTTTATCGCTCCCCGCACCCCACCCCAGTGCAATCAAGTTGACTAGATTATATCCGTGACAATAATGTGCAAATTTGGTGGAATTCACTTCTCGCAGATTGCTATAATAACTTCAAGTCGGCTAATTAATTACCCGAGCTGTAGCATGATTCATTTAGCTGCCATTTTTATTTGGATTGTTCTATCAGGTGTGTCGAGCTAAAATGGATGGGTACCTCATGTGAATAAATCATGGCGTACATAACGTAGGACAAACAAACAAAAAGAGCTTGTCATCAGGAAGATGAGATGTCTTTGAGAGCTACTGATCCAGCACTTTGGCAGCCTGCGATTATTGTAAATTATACCCCTGGAATCCTCGCTGTGCGGAATTAGAATTGGTTTGGTGTCTAATTTGGACTTTGCAATCAGAATTTTGATTAAGCTTGATATTGTGTCTGCAATTAGGACTTCAATGATTCAGAATAAACAAAGGTGGCAAGAAAGTAGCGCTACACTACAAAGGGAAAAAAGCGCTAATATTTCCAGAACTGCAATCAACGATATTCCCAGAGTAGATCTGCTCTCGGGCCAAAATAATATTTCTCTTAACCACTGTCTGCTCCCATCAAGCAGACTTAGTGAGTAGACGGAGCACCAGGGAAATAGGGAAATTGTTTTTAGATTACATTTGGGCGGAGTTGGTTCCACTCCTGCCTTTTCTGCTCTCTCTGAGGTGAAACCGTGGTCACTTTTCATTAGCTCTGAACTTCCTCACGCAGAACAAGTGTTAGTGAGGAAACGTGCCCTGACATTATGCCTGATCTGAAGTGTAAAAAGTAGCTTTTCCACCTACTGAGAACTCATTTATCAGGCTGTCTGCAAGCTTAGCGCAAGTGGAACATGAGGGTAAAGTTTGATGGACTTCATTATAGAAAAAAAATATTAATAAGAGTAACATGTCAAGAGTTATTAATTACTTGTGAGGTGATTTGTCTTCAGACGCCTACAATCCATCTAAATTAGAGTAATTTTGGCAAATCTGTTGAGTAAATGGGCTTAATTTGCCTAAAGGAGCCAGTGTTTGGGTGTGTATATTAATTTGTTGTGTAATATCGGTTTACATGTCCCCTCATCCATTGTTAAATCGACCCAAGGTAAGGTCATTTACATTGACGGGAGGTTAATGTTGAAGAACTTGCTTAGCATGCTTTCTGTGATGCGTAAACAGGAAACAAGGCGAGACGGGTGAAATAATTGTTTTTGTAATCTGAACGGCAGCCACTGATGCAATTATTACACTATAGCACATTTATATGACACCACAATTTCATCAGAACGGGGCAGGATTTGAATATTACATGAGATTCCCAATGTTCCAATACATTTTCTCTGGTACAGGTGGGGAAGTGGGGTGTACAGTCTGTCTGTTCCCAATGATATTGGTCAATCTAGAAATTTGTAATGCCTGATCAAAAGCTGTTATTGCAATTTACTTCAAGTTGAGGTTTTTGTTTGTATGTTTGTTTTAACAAAATCAGGCCAAAACCAAGTTTGGAGCTTTATTTTTGGAAAACTGCTTGCTGCTTTTACCTTTGAACTACCATTGGTCCATAAAGCCACTTTCCAAAACCTTTTCATTCAATGTTCCACGTTGGTGGAATGATCTTGCCATTCCCACTCGGACTGCGAATACACTGCCAGGTAGCAAAAAATTTTGGCCCAGATTTGCCATAAAGCTGACAAAGCAGGCATTCATCCGGCACTGACATACAGCATGTGGGCCAAACATGACCCAGGTTTGGCAGAGGTGGCACAGTCTTTAAGGTGGCACACAATACTTGGGCCAGATATCAAATGTAGTATTTGACCCAGATGCTAATTATGGATATGTAAGGCATATAAGTTTTGGCCTATTATGACCCACATTTAAAATACATTTTTATTATTTTTGAATGAAGGAAAAAAAATTCTACCAATCAGGTCGCTTTGAGAAAAAGCATGCCCATAGTGTGCCTAAAGGGCAATGCTTCATAGGTTTATCAATTCATTGCAGTCATGACACACCAACACGTCAGGCCCAGTTATGGATTATTAATTACTTGGCTGAGACTTGGCTGAGACTTGAGAATTTGAGTTTCTTTTTAACACTAATGAAAACATTTTGAAAAGAAAATTGGTTACTGGCACCAATTGACTTCCATAATTTTTTTTTCCTAATATAGAAGTCAACAAGTTCCAGCAACCAGCATTCTTCAGAATATCCTCTTTTGTGTTCTACAGGCAAAAGACTCATAAAGATTTAAAACCATCTGAGGGAGAATAACTGATAATTGATTTTTAAAGGGAACTATCCCTTTAAGAAGCTGTCTTTGGGTTGCTCTCTTTACAAAGGTACACGTTTGAACCTAAAGGGTCCATATTGGTACCTTACACTTTTGGCTATTTTCAGGTACACTTTTGTACATTTTAGATACTAATATTTACACATTATGTACTACCGTTAATACACTTTGTTGTAGCAAGTCAGCATGGGCCCATATGCAATACTACTACTACTACTACTACTACTACTACTACTAATAATAATAATAATAATAATAATAATGATCATAATATAATTATGTAGAATTTAAGTATTTCATTTTCAACTTCAATCTATTACGAATACAATTCTTTCAAACAGTGGAACTGCTTTGGGATACTAGATAGATTTAATTAAAAAATTATTATGAATTGTTCACTCAAAAAAAAATCCATAATTTTACGCTTTATTTCCGGCAGCTGGGGTGCTAGAAAAAACTTACAATAATGACTGTTAAATTACATAAATTTACCATAAAATACCGGACATTAAATTACATAAATTTCCATGAATTTAAATTTCTGGTAAATTTCTGTAATTCAACCTCTGTTATTTTACACCAAATTTCTGTAATTTAATGGCTATTATTTAATGTTTTTTTCCGGCACCCCAGCTGCCGGAAAAACAGGGTTTCTGCAGATTTCACCAAGTTAAATTTAAGACTTTCTAAGACATTTTTAAGACTATTATGAATGAAATTTTAGACTTATACAGGGCTAAATGCTAAGGATTTTTAAAATATGCCGATTGGGAAAAAATGATTATAATTAAATAATTAAAAACTATTTTTTTAATACATTTTCAAATATATCCATTCACAAACCCTATAACCCTTACCGAGAATAGAACAAAACATAGATGTCTACTACTTCAGTCTACAATAATAATAATTTAATATTAGAAACTATAGGTTAGGTCTGTATCCTCAGCACTAAATAAATGGAAAACTTTTAAGCAAATGTTACTGTAAGGAAAGTAAATAAATGTTATTTTTAAATAAAAAGCTAAAAGTTTTGTTGAGGGTTGTATGGCTGTTAATAGCCAGATTGGGTAGCTATACATGAACAAAAGAAAATTAAGACCTGTTAAAAAGATTTAAGACCTACAACACATTATTTCAGGTGATCTAAGACTTTTTAAGGCCTAAAGTTTAGCTTTTGAGAATTAAGACTTTAAGACCCTGAAGATACCCCGTTTTAGATGTTAGTTCACGCACATATTGTGGTAGCATTCTACTGCATTTAAATCAGCGGCCACACTTAAATATTAATGCTTTATCACATTTAAAATTGATATAATATCCTAAAACTAATGCATAGTGTTAAATGGGGAAAAATTGTTATTCACTCTACCTTGTTTTTGCACTGTGTAACACATACTCAAATGCAGTGTGTTGAACCCATTGTTCTCTCAAATTCCCCTTTGTAATCTAGTTGTTTTAATGCAAATAACCCTTAGAACAACTAATCAATACTATATTCATAGAACGAACATGGTCACCTTTTCGACCCATGTAAAGTCAGGTCTTTGGGGTTTCAAATAAAAGCAATTTCTAGCGAGGTGTGGGAAATGCAAAGCCAGCTTTATCCAGCTCGCTCCGGCATTCTGGTTTGAGTAGAAGTCAAGGCCCTGCACTTTGTTCTCTTGGAGGACATGATATTGATCTGGGTTGGTGTCAAAGTAAACTCGACTGTAATGCTTCAAAAATGAGCGTGTGGTTTACTAAGTCAACACTTTCAGCAGTTCTGTTAGAACTTTTGGATTTATTTCAGGAAGGGCCCATACATCTATAGAGTAAATCAATTGCACCCTGGGCAGGTTATTAAATGGCGAGAAGAAACGCTTCTGTGATTCCAGACATCATCATTATTTCTGCCAAAAAGAAACAAACATTTGTTCTGGGTTTCTAGAAGAGGCTGGCTATTGCTGCTTGGCAAGTATATGCTCCTTTTGCAACCCAGCACCCATTTGTTTTCTTCAGGTCAGCCTCAAAATCATTTTACATCACTGTACTCTCCAGTATGTATTGCAAGATCTATAGAAATAGATTGAGAGGGAGGCTCAAACTGCTGTTTTATTCTATTTGGAGTGCTTTAAAGAAATTGTTCAAACTAAAATGCAGTATCTGACATTATTCATACTCGTGTAGGTCTCAACCTGACTTTCACAAATGGTTCATATTTTGGTTTAAAATGAATAAAACATTTTTCTATGTACAGTAGGCTTCTGAAAATGTTGAAAAGGCTTGTTAATAGTATACAATGTGCAGGGCCAGATTAAGAACATATTGAGGCCTGGGGTTATAGCAAACCCAATTATTATTAATTTGTCAATTAATATTATTATCTAATTCATTCTTTAATTCATTAATTTTCTTTTTGACTTAGTCCCTTTATTAATCCGGGGTCACCACAGTGGAATGAAACGCCAACTTATCCAGCATATGTTTTACGCAGCGGATGCCCGTCCAGCTGCAACCCATCACTGAGAACCATCCACACACACCCATTCACACTCATATATTACGGACAATTTAGCTTAGCCAATTCACCCACACAGCATGTCTTTGGACTTATGGGGGAAACCTGAGCACCCTGAAAAAAACCCATGCAACACAAGGGAGAACATGCAAACTCCACACAGAATGCCAACTGACCCTGCCGAGGCTCCAGTGACCTTCTTGCTGTGAGGCGATCATGCTACCCACTGCGCTACCGTGACGCCACTATTATGTAATTTTCCACTATTTGATTTTTATTTGATGATTATAAATGTTTTATATTTAACTAAAGTTTATATTTAACTAAAGTAATCAAAATCAGCAAAAAAAACACACACGTTTGCAACACTTCCTAAATGAGTGCTTTGGCAATAAAATCTTTAAAAAGTTTACTTTAAACATTAGCTGAGCAGAAATCCCTAAAATATCTTTAAACTTCTTGATTCTATTTTCCCATTTGGTCTTGAGTCAATCAATTACACAAGGTTAGCATGTTTTTAGGGGTCCTTTTTTAGGGGCACCTATTGTATCCGTTCTGGTTCTTATTATTATTCTTCCGGCTTCTTCTTCTCTGGGAGTCTAGTGCAGCCCTATGAACTGTTTGCGGCATTTGCGCAAGCTTTAGCACACTGATAGAGCACAGTCTGATCTTCAACCACAACAAATTTGGATGCTCTAACTCAAACTCTCTAGCACCACCACTTATCCAAAATGTCCTTTTGTTTATCTTTATAACTTTCAAACCGAATGAACTACAATTAAAATTCTTTTTTCCACTGATTGCTTGGCTCAAACCGATTTGCACCGATTTTTTTTCATTAGTTTTGATTTTTTGTAAAACCTATTTAAATGAACTCATCCTAGGCCGTTTGTTTGATTTTCACCAAAATTGAATCACAAGATCTACAGACCATGCTGACCAAAAGTTACTTAATTCACTTTGATTAGACTAACCGTTTGCGAACAAACTTAACGTACGTCTTGCGAAAATGCAATTAAGTTGTTATCTATATGCTTTCTAACTGTTTCCGTTAGATTTAATCATGTATTTTCTTGCAATAGATAGTAGGCATAACCGTTTTCAAGGTATACCATGGTTTGAAAAAGTCAAGGTTTTAAAACTGCCAAACTTTTTTGCTATACCGTTAAAAGGGTATATGTAAGGTTTATTTTTTTTACGTTTTGTTTTAAGTTTTTTAGTATCAAGAGTATTTTCAGCAGAAAAGATATCTGAGGTGGCATTTTAAAGAGACCGTATTATGGGTTTTTGAGAATGACCTTCCATATAGTGTGTAACACAGCTCTAAGTGAAGTCAAATTTCCAGCTAAGGCTTTTATAAAAGAGTCGACTCCTAGTACTTCAAATGAATCATCTTGATATCGAGTATTTAGCCGTTTCCGCGTGACGTGGATAAAAAACTTAAGCCTCGCAGTTGTTGCATAGGCAAACCTGGGAAAATTGAAACCTGTGGCCCAACCCACTAGCACAGTAGCAAAGAAAAAGAGGCTAGACACACACTGTAGCAGAAGCTGGTTGAATCAATGCTGTGCTCAGTTGGATATTATTGAAAGCGTGAGGGAAAGTTAGTGTTATTTTCTCTACCCAAAGAGGAAACTGTGAAGAGTCAGTGGTTGAGGTTTATTTTCACAAAAATACCTCAGCATTATAGCCCAACCTTGTGCAGTTCGAGTGCTTCGGAAATCTACACGCTTACAACGGGACATTCATCAGCCGTTTTTTAAAGGATCAGAAAAGACTATTGATGTAAGGGACTATGTCTGTTCATGGATCAATGCATCATGGATCAGTTTCTTTCTCCATTTCACAAGTGTAAGTAAGTGCAATTAAAATGGTTGCCTCCTTGTTTTTTCTAGCTTGCAAATTATGTAATCAATTGTGTTTTGTTACTTGAAACTGTTTGTACTGTATCTGGTTAACTTAAATTCTCATACCGTCTAATGACACGTTGAAAATGCGATTCTTGCCGTTTTGTTTACGGATTTAAATGCGTTTGTGAGCTCGCGTTCCACTGCCGTTTCTTGTTGCTATATCCACTGTCAGCTGTTCGGGTGGGGGCTAGGTTCGGGGTGAGGTGTCTGAATAACACTCAGGGCCAGAGCAAGCTGAACTGGCGCTCTAGGCGAATGCAGATCATGCCGCCCTCAACCCAAAAGTGAAAAAGAAAGCAACCCCTTCACGGATGAAAGTGAGGACCGGGAGGGAGGGGGTTTTGTCATTATGTTTTTGAATATTTCTGTTAAGGACTTTTATTTTGATGTTCTGTCCTCTGAGGAGGAGGGTAATGTGTGTGTGTGTGTGTTTGTGTGTGTGTGTGTGTGAAAAAGAGTAGGTAGAGTGGTGACGGGGCTAGTCGATCTCCTCCCCATTTCTTGGAGTTTTTGCTCAATAAAATAGTTAGTTGTCTGTATTTTATTTACACTAATATGAAGCGTGTATGCATTCTGATTACTTATTGTTGATAAGCTGTGCTGGGCATTGTACTCTGTCTCATGCTGAATGCTGTCAGTGTCGACCAATAGCAACAGCCTGTCATCGGTCCAATCAGCGCAGATTAGCTTCGCACTAAGGAGGGGTTTGGGAACAAATGAATCACTGAACGATTCATATGGGAGTTGCTGGGATAATTAAGCATGAAAAAAGCATATTTTAAGACCATGAAAGTGTTTTTTGACCTTGCATGCATCAGACTGTTGTTGGAGACCCTTACAACCAAAATATGACCCTATTTAATGTATAATAGGGGCTCTTTAAGACACTTTAGAAACTAATGGAGAAAGCAGAAGTCAATGATTCATATGAATTATTTAGCCTGACATATTTACTGCTCCAAAATATTTTAAAAGTTTCTCAAAACAAAAAAAATATTGTGTTTAAAGGGGAAAAAAAATTCCCAGACAATTAAAAAGAACAAATTTTAGAGCAGTATTCACAGTAACGTGAAACCGTGATATTTTTATCCAAGGTTATCATTCCGTCTGAATCTTATACCAGCCCTCTTATACCGGACCTCTTGATAACTGCTGTGTAGGCTTTTTAATTTGGTTGCACACGGTCTCAGTTATATTATTTGAGGGCAGGATTGCGTGGCAAGACATTAGTTAGCTATGAGTCCATTAACGTATACAGAATGATTCCACTTACCCAGCTTCTCTTACTGCATGTTAATAACAAATACTGTTTGAATTGTATTTTTTGTTCTACAATGCACTTGGTTAGCAAACCTTTAACTGGACCGTTCTTGTGATAGAGCCGAAATAAAGAACTGTCCTGGGAAATAAGAGACTTTCCTGGGGAAAAATGGGACATCTGGTCACCCTTACTGGGGACTAAAACAGGGCTACTCGAATACAGATTGGACTACAGCCACTCCAAGGCATGGTTTAGCGGCATCACTGTTTTTGAAGGAATTCTTCACTTTATCAGCATAACTCAAAGAGGCTTTTCCTACGTCATGCCGTAAATGAACTCTTCAGCTAATCAAGGGCCCCTTCTTCTCGTGGGCCTTGGGGCTTCAGCCCCACCTAGCCCTTACAGTATGTTAATCTGTCCCTGATAATGTGTGCTATTGTTTAAAGGTGATATCAGATTTAGTTTTCACTTTTGTCCATTTTTCTGTGTGTTAGTTAGGATTCGGCTGTGTCTGTCAGCTCAGACAGTTTGAAAAGAGAACATGCAGCTCGTTTTTATAGACAATCTTGAGTGTATTTATGTTTCATAATTGACCTGTTTGAATTTTTAATCAGTTTATATATAACCATCTACATATGCCCACCTCTGAGCAGACTATGGACTCCACCATCATCCTTCCACCTCGTTTTGTAAGCAGATATCAAAGTGACTAATGATGCCATTCGTTTCTCTGCTGTGTGTTCAGGTGTAATTTAAGAGGGCTTACATTGATTTGATGTCAAAACCTTGATGTCCATTTGACATCCACACAATGATGCCTTTTTGACCACCAAAATAATCACCTTATAATATAAGAAATGTTTTATTTGTCTGAAAGCTCCACTTACAAATTGACACTGTTTTTGTACCCTACAATGCGTGTAAACTACCATAACATTAAATGTAAAAAATACATTACAGGACAGTTCTGCAACTGATTTTTGACCAATTTTTTAAAGTCAGTGTTAGATGTCAATTTGAAGTCATATTGACATCAAAACGATTAGAATTTTTGTGGGATTTATGTGATGCTTTGACACCAACTGAGGTGTGTGTGCTGCACTGGTTTAGCTCCTCAAGAATGGATTGGTAGGCTAAAACACGTGAAAAAAAAAGAGTGATCATACATTACATTTTCTTTTTTTTTTAAGATTAACTAGCAGAAATTTGGATTTTTATTTAAAAACGCACTTGATTTTATTACTAATCGACAACGATTCAGCTGTCTGTTAAACCTTTTATAAATGCAATGACAGCAGACATTCAGAATTGTGTTCAGAATTCAGACAGTGCAGCTGTCATGTAGGTATGAAGCAGTCTTTAGTCTTTTCAGCCCAACATTATTGTTACTTCTCTTACAAAAAGTGAAATTATCAAAGAAGTTACTAGTTCATATGTAAACACTGTTGTCTATGGTAGCGATTAAAGTAGGAAAAGTTTTAAGAAGTGATGCTTCAAGTGAAGATTGTATCAATTACATTGGTATGCCAAAAGATGCCATCAAAATATAATAGACATCATTAAAAAAAAAACCTCATGTGCCTGTTTAAAATGAATTTGTCATTAAATCATTCAATAAAAAAACTTTATTCAGTAATTAAATATTTAATTGAATCGCTTAATAATTTTTTTAAAAATCTTTTAAATGAATAAATGTTGCACAGTAATCAGTGGTGAAAATGTAGTACTAAAATGTAGTGCAAGTAGTAAAAGTGTCTGTTGTAAATATTGTAAGTATGAGTAAAAAGTAGCCCTTTAAAAAGTACTAAAGAGTAGTGAGTCTTACGCTGTAAAAAGCTGATGCATTTACATGTAATTTGTGGATGTGTGTCTTGCCTGCTGGGTGTTTATGGCCATTTGGGTCATCATACAGTAAACATCCATCATCTTCTCATCAGTAATATGCATCTAAACCAGGGGTCACCAAACTTGTTTCTGGAGGGCCGGTATCCTGCAGATTTCAGCTCCAACCCTAATGAAACACACATGAACAAGCTAATCAAGGTCTTACTAGGTATCCTTGAAACATCCAGGCAGGTGTGTTGAAGCAAGTTGGAGCTAAACCTCCAGAACCGAGATTGGTGACTACTGATCTAAACAATCTCTGGTTCAATGTGTGTAAAGATTTTGGACATCTTGTACAGTTTTAATGCTTTCAAAGAGTTACTGCAATTATACATTGCCCATGTCTTGAGGTAGTTCATTATGATGCGATTTATCTTATAAAGGTATTTGCGGTTTGATTGGACAGGAATTAAAGGACTGATTTTTCTAATCCCTAAAGACAATAAAAAAATGAAGTAGTGACTGCAGATTGAAGGAAAATAGTGGAGTAAAAGTACCAATACTGCATTAAAAATATCCTTAAGGGAAAGTGAACATACATATTTTTAAAACTTCTTTGTAAATTACAATTTCTGAGAAAAACTACTCGATTACAGTAGTTTGAGTATTTGTAATTTGGTACTTTACACCACTGACAGTAATAATGTTCAACCTTTTAAAAATTGCTTTTAATACCAGTCTCAAGTAGTTTAATACTAATGAATTTCATCAGTGTAGTTTTGAGATGAGAGAATCGCTGAAACTTGTGATTTTGCCACCAAACTTTCCTTTTTGATTGTGACATGTTTTTAAAGATCACAAAAAAGCTACAACAACGGAGCACAGAGAAGCATTTGCTTGTAAGTGACAAGTAAACAACAATCATACAAAACATTAGCGTTTTTTTCTCGCCGTTAATTGGAACCTTAATTTCTCGTCTCTGATGTCCTCATTAAAACTCTCTGAACTGATTTCAAACATAACATAATCAACAATTCAGATGGAACGAAACGCACCGCCGTGGCCTGCCACTGCCTGCCAAAGGGATTGGTTTCAAGATGGTGAAATATTAACGAGGGCTTGTGTTTGACACATTCACTCCCTGGCTGTCATGCTGCCCTGCTGCCAAATGCTCGGTGTACATGACTGTGTTCATCATCTTTGTTTGTGTGTGTGCGTGTCGCTGTATGTGTGTGTTATCTATAGTCTGGACAGACTCAGGGCATCGCAGCAGGCAACACTGTGTTCCTGGTAAGCAGACTTGTGAATATAACACAAAGCCTTGAATCAGGGAAGATAACAGGGCAGTTCGCTAACGCACGCATGCACGGCCTTGGCTCATTTGTCAGCACAGTGCAAAAAGCAGCCGGATGAGAGAATGCATCAGGACGCAACTCCACATGACACACACTTTCTGCCGGTTTTTATTTACTCCATAGGCAACAGAGCATGTTGTAGTTAGTGTAATCTAAACATCTACTTCAGGGACGTCTCTAGGCAGGGGACAAAAATTCAGGTGAGAAATAATCAGCAGTGCAAAAATTTCAATATTAACAATGTGAAATCAAATAGTGTGCACAATGTGTTTTTCTACAGGAACACTGGACGAAAGTGACACCTAGTTACACAGCTAGGCAGGGAGTCTTTTGTCTTCTTTTGAGCTCATTATGTTCACATTGAGATCTAAATCACAGTGTGAATGTGAGGGTAATAAGCAGTGCTGACTAGGGGTGTAAAAAGTACTCAATTAAAAGTATCTGCCAAAACAAAACAAAAAAACGGTAGTCAAACGAACAAAGTAGTTTTAAATTATATTAGAATTCTTGATTTTGAATCATTTTTGAAGATGAAAGGAGGGAGATATCTGATGAAAGGTGTAACAAATTGAAATGTGTGCTCATTTCGTGTGCGCACATTGGTTCTTCCACGTCAAGCACTTGCAGTTGAATGCCCATTGACCATAATTAATCAACAAAGGCTCGTCCTGAAAACGTAGCCCTATATAGGTTTCTGGAAATGGCGAATTATGTAGCCAGAGCTACGTAGGGTTGTATTTCATTTTTAAAATGAAAACAACCCCCCCCCCCCCCCCCCCCCCCCCCAAAAAAATACAAAATTATAAAAGATTTCACAAATCACTTTAGGGGAGCTAATGCTTTAATTAGGGGTGTCGAGCTCCCCCATAGTAGAGTATGTGTTTAAATGTTTAAATACATAAACTGTAAGTGTTTTTTTTTTTGTTTTCTTTTCAGATATCTACTAGTAATCAGTTTAAATGAATCATACACATATACACTTATTTACCAACACACTTTACATGCCAATTTGCACATAACAGCTGCACATATAACGTTGTATATAGTAATAAACATGTACATACACTTGTCAATCTGTATATTTGCACTCACTACTTACTTCTATTTTTTAAAATATATTTATTATCTGTTTTTTTGTCCTGTCTCTGTAATCCTGTTGCACTGTAGAAGCTCTGTCACGAAAACAAATTCCTAGTATGTGTGAACATACCTGGCAATAAAGCTCTTTCTGATTCTGATTATGATTCTGATAAACTGCATCAGATTATCAAGATTTTCACTATCAAGATTTTTAAAATATCCGAAACCCACAAGAATAGTATATATTTTGCTGACTTAAGCACCCACAAAATCCCAAATGTTTCAAACAATGCTCAAATTGTTATAGTGTTATAGTGCTATAGTGACACAAACTGTGTCAATGCTACTGATGTTATAAAACCTCAATTTACAGATTTTATTTATATAAAACATGGAAACACCAAAGATGCTTTAGTATTATGTGCATCTTCAAACTGCACAGAGCAGCATTATACAAAGCCTTTCAGGGGTGTCCGGAGGAAAAAAAACCATGAACTCAAAAGAACTATATGCTTGTGGTACTAATGTCTCATTTAAACCCCAAGCGTTTTCATGAAGAAATGTTAATGTAAAGCAGAAAGCCAACCTCTCAATCTGGTTTCAGAAATGGATTATTTGTCAGCCTTAGAATTTAAAGTGTTTGTTTGAGTTCTTTCGAATGGAAGTTCGCCAAACTGGAAGTACAACCAGGGATTTGACACTAGTATTGTCACATGTGGAAAAAGTTTGATAATAACCTATAATAGTATTTGCGGTTGAGGGTTGAGTCTGTGTTGCTTATACATCATAATATCAAGGGAATATTGGTCTCTACTGTTGATGACACTTAAAATTGTGATTTAGCAAAATACAAATCCCCAAAAATAATACTAAACCAAGCAATCAAGTAAAAGGACTCATTCTAAATGTTACTGTGTGATTGCTCCATCAATATAATTATGTTCGCAGTTGCTGCACAAATTGGTCTGATTAGGTCAGTCTGGTTGTATGGAAGTGCACTGACTAATTACAAAGTAAACATCTCACCCACTCAAACAGTGACTGGTTTTGTATAGATCAAAATGAATCATAATTTGAAATTATGATTCGTATGGAGTCAGATCAGTCTTAAATATTTCATTTACGAAATAAACTCATACTTGCACAGCACAATTCACATTTACAAAATCCAATTTGTAAATTCAAAACAAAATACATAAATACAACACACAATTTGTTAAATCACAAGTAAAAACCTGAAATATTTTCGCCAAGTGAATTGGATTTGTTTATTCTTGAATCGTGTTTTACATTTAAGAGTTGGATTTGTTTATTTTTGAATCGTATTTTGAATTTACGAATTGGATTTGTGTACTTACGAATTTTGTAAATGTGAATTATGTTGTGGATGTACGAATTATATTTTGTAAATTGTATTAATTTTGAGACTGATCTGGCTCCGTAGTTTGTGAGTGAGCTGGTTTATAGCCAGCACTCAAATATGATCAAGATACTTTTGATCACAAACGGAGCAATAATTTAACAAAAGGTGAAATATTTTCAGCTATTTATCACAGAGAAAGTAATGCATTAAAGTATTTTGTTGTCCCCTTTGCAACTGTTTGCTAGCTGTTATTAGATTATATGACATGACTGATTAATAACCAACAGACATTCTACTGACTATAAGTAACTTTGTAGGCCATGTTATTCTACTAACCCTTACACTAACCTAACATTCTAGGAATACTTGAATAATTGTGCTAATATGTGCTCGAAATAAATTCACTTCAGGCAACTGTTAATCAACAGATTTTACTGCCAATGATCTCACTTTATAATATTTCTGTTATTAATACATGTAATACAACAAAATGTCATAACACCAACACACTCTCTATACAAACACATGCATACAGTTTAAAGTAGCTGGAGTTGAATAAACTATTTAGTGTCTGTCTATATCTAATGTGAATTATGAATAAATAGATAATATAAATGTACAAGTTGCAAGTTCAGAAAGTGAGTAAATCTTGGTTAAATATGACTTCAGACTTTCAGCCTATACTGAAATCCATCATTTTGCAAAGTATTTTAATAATAACATCCAAGGCTTGACATTTACACCTGCCAAATGCGGGTAGATTTCAGCTATGGTGGGTAAGACAGCCGCTCCCACTAGCAACTTTGGCTGGTTGAAACTAATTTAAATTGTAGCTTTCTTAAAAGCAGGGTTCGACAATAAGAATGGCCCAATATGCATGCGAATGTGATCCTAGAATCGAGAAGCAGCATGCTGACAAAAATAACTGTTCGCACGAGCAAAAGAGAGCAGGTAAATACCGAATGAGAGGATGATCATTGGCGCGCACAGGTGATGTGATGCTCGTGACTTAAAAAGCGCGCACGCTACCGTTTACTTGCATGAAGCAACCGTGCCTAGAGCAATCAATGCAATCGGTTCTCTTTGAAATATACTGGACAAAAAGCGATGACCGTGCTCCCACAGTCCTGCTGCTCTCAAGAGCTCCTTTTATAAGCAGCAGCAGCTGTCACTGATTTCGTTAATTATTCCTTTAACAGATTATTAACAGGCCTAACATTAACTGTGTGCACGTGATCATATTTTCATTATCACTTACGGTGTTTTTCACCTGCTTTCTTTTGCTTACAGTTATTTTTGTTAATATAATTTAATTATCACTTTTTACAATAACATTGCTTTAATATGAGATCAACTCCCCGTTTATGTGTAGTTAACTGGTGATCTGGGACCTTTAGCCAGGACAGATTACTAAGCATGTTTTAGATACATGACAATAGTTCTTTTTTTAAATGTCAATTTTTTTAAGAAAAGTTTTGTTGAATTCAAAAGCACATGTTTTCAGCTATATTTTGCTTGTTTTTACACATTATTTAAAATGTGTGACTAAGAAATAGTTATTTATTTTTGGTGTGGTCAGAGATAAATTTGGTAAATCCTTAATTTTGAGCCCTGAAAAGTCATGTGAAATAAAAACAACCCATTTGCTTATGCACATTGAGCAAGCTCATACACAACACACACAAGAGGTGAAATGAATGAGGACAAAACACAAAATCCAAATCAAGTAATTTTAGCATGTCAAAGTCAAATTCATACATATAAAATATATTTTCCCAACAACAAAAGTGTGGCTAGTGAAAATGGCAAGTGACTAGTTATGTTGGAAATCTAATACAGTATCAGTAACTGGTGATCAAAAAAGTTAATGTCAAGCCGTGATACCATCATTTTACAAATGTAAAATTAAAAATCTCAAAATTACAATACAAATTATTAATTACTTAAAGTAGATCACACTGTTCCGATCTTAGGATTTTCTGTATGTCTCTATGGTTGTGCTGGCAGGGCATGGGAAGGGTTGTGTGTATAATGTCACACTTTACAACAAGGTTCATAAGTTAATGTTAATTAATGCATTTACTAACATGAACAAACAATGAACAATATATCTACTGCAGTATTTGTTTATGTTAGTTAACGTTAGTTAATGAAAATACAGTTGTTCATTGCTAGTTCATGTTAACTCACGGTGCGTTAACTAATGTTAACAAGTGTGGACTTGGATGTTATTAATGCATCAGTAAATGTTCAAATATGATTAGTAAATGTTGTAAAAGTGTTGTTCATGATTAGTTCATGTTAGTAAATGCATAAACTAATGAACCTTACTGTAAAGTGTTACCAGGTCGCTCATCCAAAGCTGCATGAGTTTCAGGGGGCAAATCTGGTAGCTACCAACACAATCTCACGGCAATTCGTAACTTTTTGATTTAGTGGCTAATTCGTATGAATTCGTACAATCTAATTCGTATGATTTCATACGATTTGCTCATCCCCCAATGACGGTTGGGTTTAGGGGTTGGGTTAGGTGCCACGCCTCCTTTTTAAAATCGTACAATTTCGTACGACTGAACTCGTACGAATTCGTACAAATTAGCCACTAAACTGACAAAACGTAAAATACTTACGTTTTCTCGTGAGATCAGGCTGTAGCTACAGCAACAGAAGTAATGTAATTACAAGTTATCACTAGTAAAAATTTAGAGATACTATTTAGAAGAAAAAAAACTTGAAGCTGCTTTGAGCATGTAACAGTCAGATCTTCAAAGTGAAGCATTGCATGCTGCTTTGCTAAACCAATAGTAAAGCAATAATGACAGCTCTTGCATTTGTCTTTTACCAAAGAATGAAGCATACAAATGGAAGATTAATGCTCATCCATTGAGCTCTTATTACTTTTAAAATCCGGCTCACAGTGTGTGATTTCATCCATGATTTAGTCATTTCGAACAATTTTTGAAAATTCTAAAAGATTCTTATTATTCTAGGCCTATTATTCTACCATTGGTTTGATATCTATTAGAATCAAATTTCCAGTCCAATAAAGTTCTGGCAGTGTCAGAAGATTTAAGAGGCTCTCCTGCAATGGCTTCTGTTACTAAAACTGTCAAACCAAGAACCAGTGGGAGTGCTGAACCTTATGATGCAATCAGCATGACAATGGCAAACCACTGCAGGGAAATATTTTATTGCTTTAATTATCAAGACAAAATGTCTTGATAGCAAAATTAACACTACAAATGTGTTTAGGTTTGCTGTGAGGTTTCATTTCAGATTACTAAACACAGGTGATGACATCAAACTCTGGATGATTCTTTTTGTGTGTCCACGTGTGGCACGTCTTGATTGGCATATAATGTAGTCTGACATTATGATAACTGAGACGCACTTTAAAAAACGCTGGGTTCCACACAATTCCTTCATCTTGACCCAACTCAATTTGATTAAGTTATTCGAATGGTTTTTACGAATTTAAGTGGATTGAACATAAAACAATTAAGTTGTCCCCCCCAAAACACTTATAAACAGTGGCAGATTTAGGCATGGGCAATATGGGCGATCGCCCAGGGCGGCATCTTGCTGGGGGCAGCATGGGGAGATGGTGCAAAAAAAAAGTGCCCCAGTAACAGCTTTGAGATATGATTTACTTTATGCAAGTGTATTAATTTAGAGTGGTTATACCAGAATAAAGACGTTAAGGGCCATTCACTTTTGGCGTTTTTTGCACATGTATGTTTGTTATTATTTATAAGCAACTGAAACATCGCTAGTGAAAACAAATTGACGCATGTGCGCAGAAAGCCATTCTCGCGTGTCTCAAACGCACTTCTCCTGATCCCCATTGTTTACATGCGTCGACATGCAAGTTGACAAAACTAAATCATATGACAATAATGTTACTTTGACTAAACATGGCTATGAAGCAGAAGGAAGAAATAATAAGTCAGGGAGGTAACTAAGATAATTCTATACAACAGATAGTTGTATAAAACATCTTTTTTTGTAAAATAAATGAAAAATCATACTTAAGTAAAAGTACTTGCATAAAAATGTGTTGCAAGTACAGTAAAAGTAGGTGTTATAAATATTACTCAAAGTATGAGTAAAAAGACTTAGTAAATAGAGTAAATAGACTTTTCAAAAGTACTCAAGAGTAGTGAGTAGTGAGTATTACGCTGTAAAAAGCGAATGCATTTACATCTATTTTGTGGATGTGTGTAAACATAATATTCTGTAGTGCATTTAGTTATTGCCCAGCAAGCACACAACATCATAACACATTAACATTAGGTTAGATTTAGGTTGTGACATCAGGTGAGCAAAATGTAATGTCTACCCAGCATGTAAGGATGTTATTTTGATCACCAATAACGATGTTGTGTGTGATGTATGTATGATGTTAATATTTGGTTGATTTTAGGTTGTGCTGGAAAGTGACCAAAGTCCAACATCGAGCCAACATCTTAAATCATATTGAAGTCAAAAACTGACATTTATTCTTCAGATATGGCAACCAAAATCCAACATCTGATAGATGTCATATTGGTAACGTCCACACAACGTCAAGCTGTAACATCATTAGATGTTGATATTTGGTTGATTTTAGGTTGGACGTTGGACATTGACGTTGGCCTGATGTTGAGTTCTGACATCAAACCAATTTTCATTTCCAGACAAAAAGCCACCTCCCCATGACGTTGAGGTACAACGTCAATCTGATGTCATATTGACATCTTGTGCCTGCTGTTTAAGGCCATTTCGGTCATCATACAGTAAACATCCGTCATCTTCTCATCAGTGACATGCATCTAATAGTCTCTGGATCAATGCGGGTAAAGATTTTGGACATCTTCTTGGACACTTTTAATGCTTCCAAACAGTTTGTTGCAATTATAAATCACCCATGTTTTGAGATAATTCATTTTTTATCTTCTGTGCGTGATTTGATTGGACAGGAATCACAGGATGGATTTTTCTAATTCTCAAAGACAAGAAAAAATAAAGTAGTCACTGCAGGTTGGAGGAAAGTCGTGTAGTAAAAGTACCAATACTGGACTAAAAATGTACTCAAGAGGAAGTAAAAGTACGCATTTTTAAAACTACTAAGTAAATAACAATTCCTGAGAAAAACTACTCACAGTAATTTGAGTATTTGTAATTTCTAACTTTGCACCACTGATTCTGTAGAACAGTCATAACTAATATTTATGCAAAAGTCTTAGAATATGACTCCAGTTGTGTCTTTACACTGTTTATCAGTTACATTTAGGATTGATTTCTGTTATTTATTTAGAATAATAATTGTATAATAATAATAATAGTAATAATAATAAACTATTTGTAATATTTATTGAAAAAAAACATATATATTTAAATGTATTTAAAATAATTATTTTAAATGTATATTTTTTTTAAATATATATATATTTAAATATTTAAATATATATAACGTCAACCACATAGTGTCTTTATTTTTGGGGGGATGGGGAGGAAGTATGTTTGGGGTGGTTTTGCCCAGGGTGCCAATTAAACTAGAAACTGAAACACTATGCACTAATTTTCTTATCTTAAAGACAAATATATGTTGTCATAAAGCGATTTCTTTCGATACTTACAATTAAGAAGCTATATTACAAATCATAAAAAAAAGGAAATATTCAAAAAAAGTCCCAACTAATGTGGAAAAGTATTTTATTGATATAAAAAAACAAAAAGGACTACATAAAAGACACATATCACAGATATATAATAGACTAATTCTGGATTCAACAGATAACACCCTTCATATTAAGGCAAAATGGGAATCCGAACGTAATGAAAAAACTAAGGATGATATTTGGGAAAACAAATGTTTAGAACCTCATAAAGGTATCAATAGCCATAATTGGAAAGAGTTCGACTGGAAAACAAAAATTAGGATTTTTAGAACAGCATTGATGGTCTCAAAATATGCTTACCGTCCACAGTCAGAGGAATGCTGGGGAGGTTGCGGGAATGTGGGTAAATTACGCACATATATTTTGGAAATGTCAGAAAATACCTGCATTTTGGCAAGGGGTTGAGATAATGAAAGGATTGAGATAATGAAAATTATGCCATTAAATCTACCTTTTACTCCCCTGTTTTTCTTGCTTGAAGGGATACCCAAGGATGTATATAATAAAAACCAGAGATATATACTACATATACTTTTACTAAGTGCAAGAAAGACTATAACAATAAATTGGATGAAGCCACACCCTCCAACAACAGTACAGTGGATAGAAAAACTTGAATCTATATATAGAATGGAGTATATGACTGCTCAAACTCAATTAAAAATTTATATTTTTAAACAAAGATGGGCACCTGTTACTTTGTATCTGAACAGGACATAGTATTTCCAGCTCCTTTAAAAATGAAAATAATGTATGTTTTTTTTTTTTTTTTGTAATTTGTTTTTTATTTACATTTATGGTTACTGAATGTTCAGTTCTGTAAAATGTTTTAATGTATAAAAATAACGTCAAAAAATAAATAAATAAACTAGAAACTGCTTCTAAATTGTGTTTATTCAACTTCTTTTCAATAAGTAGATTAAGCAAACAGTAAAAGCCATTTTTTGAGTGTACAGTATGACATGGGCGTCATGTTCATACACTCTGATAAGCAATCATATAGGATTATTATAAATCATAGAGTGTAAGGCTGGCTCAACTTATTTGGTAACACTTCACAATAACAGAACATGAATAATGATGTGTTAATACGTAATTAAACATTACTTTTATGAACTAATAATGAGTTAATGCATGTGCTAACTTTCGTGAACTAACTTTGACTAACATGAGTCACATAAGTTCATGTGTTATTAATGCATACCTTAATTACTTGTTAGTACATGCTTGTTTTTTAATTATTGTATGAATTACCACATAATTTTATGCCTAATTTACTCATCATAAGTTCTTGAGATGTTACTTCATAATTATATCATGACTTTAATTGGAGGGGCACGTCATCATTAACCCATTCTTAGGTACTTGTGAACTTCTTATGCACATCCGTCTAGTGCGTTTACACTGAATAACTATAGAAAAATGTTCTGTCAACATCAACAACAGTTTAAACACAGGAGTTAATAAGTAGTTAAGGATGAGTTAATGGTAATTATGTCATGACTTTACTTAAAGTTATAATCATACATTAACAACTCATGAGTTAATGTTGTTCATGTACATTTAGCTTAAAATGAAATGTTAATTAATACATTAATTTACAACATGTACTAACAAGTAACTAAGATAGTCGTTATTCACACATGGTCTTGTAACTCATGTTGTGGTTAACATTAGTTTATGATTAGCACATGCATTAAATCATCATTAATTCATAATAAAGTATTGTTTAGTTTACATATTAACACATCATTATTCATGTAAACTGTAAAACCCTGCAGTCAACTTTATCAAATGAAATGAGTGTAGTTTACTCAAAATTGACTGAAAGTTAATTCCACTTGTTTTTTTAAGAGTTTTGAACTCAAGTGTTGAAGGTAATGAGTTAATTAAATACCTCATAGGCCCACACGGAATCTGCGCGCGCAGATTTCCACAGAATTCCGCAGATTTTTAGCCCATCATTAATTCTGTTTATTTACTTGAGTAAATGTGTGTAAATCTATCTTTATTCACTTTTTAAATTAATTACAGTAATATTATTGACTAATATGAAAATGTTCATCTGATTTATGTACAATGCAGTTTGTACAGTAATATTTTCTGTCTTTTAGTAGAGATATTATATGAGAGACTTGCTTTGTTTACCAAATAAAGTGAATATAATTGGATTTGCATTTTAAACATTAAATAAAAGTTAAAAAGATAATGTTTTTTATTTCACATATTAAGGTTTTAGTTATGATACTCACAAAAAAATTTCAAGAGTTCCCACTTAGATATGCTTGGCGTTTAAAGCAGGTTTGGCATGCTGTCCCGGGAGAGAACCCTGAGCTCGGAGATATTTGAGCCCAGAGTCCAGGTCAATAAGCATATCAGGAGATCCGAGATCAGGTAGGTCTCGAGAGCTCCCCCTTTAGAATAGGGAGGAAAAGGAGGAGATGGGGTGGAAGGGGGGATTCTTCCAAACGAAGATAGAGCAGTAGGGAGAAAATGATCCATTTATAGTAAACTAGGATCACTCTGATTGGATTATTACTGATTACAGATGAGCGGCCAGTCATGCTTAATCATATCACGTGCTCCTCTCGAAATTAGTTTATGAAACTTCACTCCGCAGAAATGCGCAGATTTTTACAAAAATTCTCTGCAGAAATAGCAAAAAACGTCCGCAGATTCCGTCTGGCCCTACTCATTACTTCAACTTAAATGGAGTAAGTTCACAGTACTCATATAGATTAGTTTTGTAACTCAAATGGTTTGTAGCAATCGGTTTTCTCAAACGGGTTGAGTTGCCTTTACTTATTGGGTTTTACAGTACTTAGTTGGTTTGAGTTCTCTTCATTTATTGGGTTTTACTGTGGTCAAATTGCTTCGTTTATGCAAGTGGATTAAGTTTACAGTACTCATTAGGATTCGTTTTTTTAACTTAAATGGTTTGTTGCAATCGCTTTCATCAAATGGTTTGAGTTACCTTAACTTTTTGGGTTTTACAGTGTACTGTCATTGTAATGTGTTACCACTTATTCTTTACATGTGGGATTTTCCTGATAGGTATAGTAGCTAAAATAACAATTATCCTATCAGTCTCCCAATGATTTTGTAAGATAAATCCTTTTTTTGCTCAAACATGTTAACAACAAGTCGTGCTTGTAAATTTACATTTCAGAAGTTCAGCACACACCCACCAATCTACTCAGTATATCAGCTATTTAAAGGGCACAATCGTCCACTGCTTGCTAAACAGGGCCAGATCAGAGGCATCCCATTGCATAGCAAGCGTTTTGAGTGACACTCTCCAATGCATACGTTCGGTGAGACGGGTGATGTCGCACGTTCAATGAATCCCCAGTAAATGCCAACGTTAACCCCAAGCCCTGATATTAATTTGCCTGCTAAAAGAAAAAGTGCAATTATTTGTGCAGGCACTTTTCTCTCAAGCGCCGCAGCCCAGTTCAACCTTTCAACATCAACAAATCAACTGCATGCAATTCATTATGCTTATAAAAGGTTATGGCAGCCTGATAAATGGGAGCCCCTGACTCATGTATCAAGTCCCCGAGATAAAGCAAAATTATGTCATGAATTATTAACTGCAATTCAATAGGTTGAGCTTCTAATCTCACAGTCCGTCAGGGCGGCTTAAGGGAGAATTCTCAACAAGATGAGGGCGGCACAGGCTGAAAAGCACGGAGAAGCAAATTCAATGCCATGTTTTGGTGTAAGCATCTGACAACCCCAATAGCAGGCACCCTGAAACAGGACATGCATGAAGCGAGCGACTGCATTTGGGTATTTTTGGCTAGCAGATGTATTACCGAAGGCACAGGAGAAATGGATTTCCTATCAGTATGACAAGAAAATCTCACACAGCAAGCAGAAATGCTTTGCTGCCACTGCAAACCTGTTCAGGCAAATTTGTGTACTTATTCTCCCAGTGACACACTTGAGTCTTGTTCGGTCAGATGTGTAAAGAATATGTTACCGAAAGAAACTGGTCACGGTGTTTACTGGCAAGCGCTCTCATGCAGCATTCACTGAACTCATATCCCTTGTCAGATCCATAAAACAGAGAGAAAGAGACAAACACTCTACCGGCGCTCTCTTTTGTCCCCTGCAGAGCTATTGCTGTGTGATTGAGGTTGAACTGGAAAAAAAAAGAAAGAAGAAATGTCATAGCTTCTAAAAATACAAAGTCCAAAAGTAGAGCTATAGGCGTATTTTTTTTCTCCTCCAAATATTAGAAGTGCATTACAGATTCATTATTCATAAGGGTTGAGATGGATGGGGGGGCAGGGACATATGGTGTACGCTGCGTGTGGTGAAATATTAAAAAGCCGTGTCAGCGCTGAGGCCACAGTCCCACCAGGTGGGCAGATCTGCTGGACGAAGACAGCTCTCTCCTGACAACAGGCCTCGGTGGACGCACGTCCCGCAGTTCCTCACCCAGAGACAAAGGCGGAGGGGACAGGCAGGTAGAGAGACACTTCTGAAAACATCCCCGTAGAGGTCAGATGCCACGGTCAATGGTGCGACATCTGTGGTCTTGTTGGAGATTGGAGCGGACTGAAGGAGAGAGAAAGAGAGAGAGAGTTAGGCGCCAAACAAATTAGAATAAAATGAACAGGTCAGAGGCTTGATTATTCGCACGACCGGAGGTGCATCGTAATCACCCTGCTGCGTTGCTTTAGACTCCTTACAGAACTGATTGGGAGGCATAATGGGGTCTGTTTGGGAGATAACAGAGTGATAGAAGAGAGATGATGGTGAGGTGTGCTCTACACTGTAATAAATACTATACTATTCTAATTGTCAATACTATATTTTCCGGAAAATAAGTCTCACCTGAGTTGCAAATACTCTCCTTCAACAACAATCCAAATGTATGCGTAGCTTGCACATTTAGCCTTTTTTGGCATTAGTTGCATTGTATAGGTAGCTTTGAGATAAACATTAATTGGCCACTTTATTAGGTACACCTTTTCAACTGTGTTGCAGACATCCCACCTCTTCCAGAAGCTCTGGGAGTCTCCTGCATATTATTATGTTTGTCAATACTACATTTTCCTGAAAATAAGTCTCCCCCGAGTTGCAAATATTCCTCTCATTCAACCCCAATCCAAATGTATGCGTACCTTGCACATTTTTCTTTTTTTTTTTTTGGCATTAATTGCATTGTATAAGTCGCTTTGAGATAAACATTAATTGGCCACTTTATTAGGTACACCTGTTCAACTTGTGTTACAGACATCCCACCTCTTCCGGAAGTTCTGGGAGTATCCTGCATATTACTGTGTTTGTCAATACTATATTTTCTTAAAAATAAGTCTCCCCCGAGTTGGAAAAACTTCTCTCATTCAACAACAATCTAAATCTATGAGTACCTTGCACATTTAACCTTTTTTGGCATTAACTGCATTATATAAGTCGCTTTGAGATAGACATTAATTGGCCACTTTATAAGGTACACTCGTTCAACTTGTGTTCAACTCGTTCAACTACCGTTCAACTACCTCTTCTAGAAGTTCTGTGAGTCTCCTGCTCATCGAGTTGGCAATCCAAATGTATGCGTAGCTTGCACATTTAGCCTTTTTGGCAATAATTGAATTGTATAAGTCGCTTTGAGATAAACATTAATCGGCCACTTTATTAGGTACACCTTTTCAACTGTGTTGTAGACATCCCACCTCTTCCGGAAGCTCTGGGAGTATCCTGCATATTACTATATTTTCCTGAAAATAGGTCTCACATGAGTTGCAAATACTTCTCTCATTTAAGAACAATCCAAATGTATGTGTACCTTGCATATTTAGCCTTTTTTCATTAATTGCATTGTAACTTGTGTTACAGACCTCTTCTGGAAGTTTTGGGAGTCTCCTGCATATTACTAGTGGCTCCCTGATGCCCACAAATTAGATTCAATGTCACAGAAGTCATGGAGGTAAGACTGGGTGAGTGAGAGCAAGAGAGTATGTCACAGTAAGCATTAAATTACACATATAACACAGTAAAATAGAGCAAAGTCATCATGGGACCTCCCTGAAATAAGTTTTTGCAGGGTGGGATGTCTGTTGTCAATGTAAATATATGATCAGCCAAAAATATGGTAACAGCTCAATGCTTTTAGGCTCAAATGAAAATATTAAAATGAATCATAATAAGGTATAATTAATTCAAATACTCAGAACATCTGTATACACCTACTTGAAATGGTGTCTGGCTGCAGACTTGTACATGTACGCTCAGGAATGCATGTGCACTCTCAGTTACTTGACATCTCTCAGTGTCAAATGTCTATGCAGATTCTGCAAAAAATATCTTTCTTTTGATGAGAGCTGATGAGATAGAAGAATTCTAAGTACAAGAATTAAAAGAGAACAAACATTTAAGGCTGATCTCAGTGCAAAAAGTGTCCAACTAGGTACTAGCAAGGTAAAGTTGCTGATAGTAGAAAATTTCATTCATTCATTTTCTCTTCGGCTTAGTACCTTTATTAATCTGGGGTCGTCACAGCGGAATGAACCGCCAACTTATCCAGCACATGTTTTACGCAGCGTATGCCCTCCCAGCTGCAACCCATCTCTGGAAAACATCCATACACACTCACTCACACTCATACACTACGGTCAATTTAGCCTACCCAATTCACCTGTACTGCATGTCTCTGGACTTGTGGGGGAAACTGGAGCACCCAGAGGAAACCCACGCGAACGCAGGGAGAACGTGCAAACTCCACACAGAAATGCCAACTGACCCTGCTGAGGCTCGAACCAGTTACCTTCTTGCTTTGAGGCAACAGCACTACCTACTGCGTCGCTCTAGTAAAAAATTTCAGATAACAAAAGGTTTTACATCCAAAAGAATACAGGAAATGTTGTATATGTGTGAAAAAAAAACACTATCTTCTATCTTTGTACTTCAAAATTTAATTAAATTTAATAAAATGTTAGTTCTATAGTATGTTACTTTTTAAACAATTATAATTTTTTTTAAATACTAAAAATAATACTTTTCCAACACATAGAGACAATTTGTATATTGAAATGTGGCTTTGTTTGTAAGCCACTGTTTGTAGGGAATGATAATGAGCAGGTTTGTAAATGACCATAATGAGTCTAATAAAAACCCAGCTCATTTATTGCTAATGGGATATTTACGCAGATTCATGATGATGGATGCCTGTCCATCATATTCTCATCAAGACCATGCCCTAACCTGAGTGGAGCACACTATAGGGTACACTGAGAGAGGAAGCATGCTGGGTAATTAAATGAGAGGAGCCACAGTGTCCAGGACACAAAGGTCTGTTTTCATTTGATTTATCTTAAATTAAAATTGAGTTTTTGTCATTTTTATGGGTTACAAGTCTCATATGATTAAGGTAGCATGTATTTGGTCAAAAATCCAATAAAATATATTGTAATTTTACATTAATATATTTTTTATGTATTTTTTTCTTCATTGATGAATTTTCATCTCATCATTGTCACATGATTTATTTCAGAAATGGTTCATTTCAGTTATGCAAATGAGCAACACAATATTAACTACAAATTAATGTTAACTAAAGCTAGATTTATATTTTCCCCTGGCTCTTTAGTGCGAGCCTCCACTGACTCTGCACACATCTACCTTTTTTTCTTACATGATGCACCCGCCATTGGACTATTATTTGCAACAACTTTAAAAATACCAAAAAACATCCTCAAAACAAACCATATTCTTTCAGTGGTTAAATCAAAATATTACAAAGCTATGCAAATAGTTTTGCGCACACATAAAGTGAGTAATTAATAATATTTTTTTTTTGGGGGGGGGGGTGAAATTCGTAAAGACTGGTTTGTACTTATGCATCGAGCAATCACCGTGACCCACACCGTATGTTTTGCGTGTAGTTGTGCATTTATATTTCTGCTTGCTGTTTGTGTTGCTCTGCAATAACACTTATTGTAATAGTATTTTTCTCACGGGTGTTTTGTTTTTTCTGAATGCTACAAGCAGCTAAAACTCTCTCATTCAGAGGCGGGAACCGGCGGACAACTTTAATTATAAGGTGAACACAAAACAAAAGTTTCCATCTGGAGCTCCTTCACGGGACTCGACACTTGTAAATGCTCGTGTCGCGGCTCTCAGCACCGGCCACACTCGGCACACTAATCACAGAGCTTGCGCTACATGTTGTTGCGACTTGTAGTTACAGTTTTTGAGATGTGTGTGTCAGCATCAGCATCAGCCACAATAAGGGCTATACGACCACGCGAAAGCTGCACCGCACTATACCTGTGCGCTTGACTGAGAAGTATAAATCGGCCTTAACGCAGGACAACCTAGCATGCACAGGATGTTAACATGACATCAGATTGACCTTGTAACCTAACATGGATGTTGCATTTTGTTTGGAAATGAATATCAGGTTGACGTTAATGTCCAACGGCAAACAAACATTGCATTTTGGTTACTTTCCAAAGCAACCTAAAATCAACCAGATATCAACGTCTAATGATGTTACAGCTTGACTTTGTGTGGACGATACCAATGTGATGTCTATCAAATCTTGGACTTTGGTTGCCATACCTGATGAATAAAAGTCAGTATTTGACGTTAGATTAAGATTTTGGGTACTTTCCAACAAACCTAAAATCAACCAAAAATCAACGTTATTTCACGTCATTATTGAACGTCAAAATAACTTTGTCCTTAGACGCTGGTGACCTAAGTCTAACCTAATATTAACATATTATGACATTGTGTGTCTGCTGGGAAATGACTGGCACTACATTGTAAAAGAAATATATTAGTTGACTTTACTTAAAGTAAGTGAGTAAACCTGTTGCTTTTTAAACGATTAACTGACTTTACTTAAAATAAGTGAGTAAACTTGTTGCTGTAAAATATTTAAGTAAATGAACAATGTTACAATGGGTTTACTCACTTATTTAAATAAAACCAACTTGTCGCTTTTAAGGCAATAGGTTTACATTTTCAACATAAATAATCACTTTTTACTGTGTACTGGGACCAGTTTTAACCTAAAAATGACCAGTCTGTCAGATGAAGAAGAGCCAGAGGCAGAGATTCAATTAAAAAGACAGTTTACTGCAGATAGTTTGCAACTTCATCAGCAGAAGCCAGTTTTAACACTCTTGTATAGGCCGCTCTGTTTACAATCTCAACACTTATACTCTCACATAATGTCATTAACGGCATCATACATATAGGTGTTTTAACCTGATTTTCTAAAACACAGATACATTTCTATGTGCGTGTGTGTGTGCATAATTCCAAACAATTTCTTCCAATAATTACTTAGGCATCACAAACAAAAGTCAGACAGCCACTAAGGTATTCAGAGCTGACCCCAGATCTATGAAATGATCTACAAATGAATAGAACACACACTAAGTACAATCTGTGTCTTACTCAAGGCTGAGTAGTGTACTGTCAGCCGTCCTATCAAAATTGGTATTATCAACATCCAAACTGGCAGCTTACATAAAAACGATTTTACTTTAAAAGATTTAACATGTAAAATGGCAAATAACTCAGAAAACAGTTGTTTCCAATTCTTCTAGAGTCCAATTCTCCATAACCTCTGACCTAGCTTGGTAGATCTTTAGGAAACAAATCATTTAGCATACAGAAAAAGCAAATACACTCATATTATTTCAGTTTTACTCTGAAGAGGGATGACACTGAGGTCATCATATAATATAGGCCCTTAAAAATTCAACTTTATTAATAATCATAAAGACATGAGAAATTATACATGTTACTCCATCCTGGACTGGACATCCATCAGAAAACCCACACCTTCAGTACATTTTAACTGCTACTATGAACAAACAAAACAAGGTGCTTATGCAAACTTTTAACTAATTGGTATATTCCGACAGCTTTGGATAGTTGGAACAGTCATAGTTTTGGCTAAACCAGTGCCACCCTGACCTTTAGCTGTCCTCACCCCTGCATCAGAGCTGCGAATTTTCTGCATAGAGAGAAAGAGAGAGACAGACAGAGACGCAGAAGGGGGCTAAGTATGTACCCACTCCCTCTGCCAAGCCTTGATCAGACCCTCATAAAAGGCTCTTTCCATGGCCAGCCAGCTTTCATGAATAGCACTGATGACAGGCCCCCAAATTTCCCGGCGCAGCGAAGCACTGCATGGGAATCGCAGGTGGCGTTTGGCTTCACCGCTCGGATTAACCTCTTCCATACTGCTCGTCTGCTGTCTGAAAGTGTGCAAAGAGAGACAGATGATAGATGAGCCTGTCTGAAGAGACTGAGAATGACGAGGTTTAGAGCTCCATCATCACTAGCGCTGTACTTTATGTTGTAAATGGTTAAAGCCTCGGCAAGTCCATAAGGTGCCCGCGAGGGAGCAGTAAACAGGAGGAGACTGTAACTCAGAGGAATGTTCTCAGCCTAGAGTGCCAGTGTGAAATTGCCATGATGCAACAAGATGAAGACTGAGCCGAGACCAGGAAAATCTCAGATAGAAATATGAATCTCTGGACAGACACAGAGTGCCTCAAAAAATGACAGTTTCTAATTTCATAATGGTGCTGATGCACCAAACGTTTGCTTGCATGAAAAAAAATTGCAGGGTATTAACCCTTATGTACTGTTGGGGATGTTTTCATCCACTCTGAGATGATTTTGTGCCTTAATTTGGCCATTACTTTTTCTGTGTTTCAGCAGAATGATTTTTGGTGACACATATTTTGAGAAAATGCTTTAAAATTAAAAAAAAGAACTCAGCAATACACTCTGGACAAATTGTTTACCCTTTTGTTATGTTAGGGATGAAAACATCCACCAAATTAAACTGCTGTAAAAATGAATCAGATGTGCAAAACTCAATTAATCAACTCCAGTCCTGTTCAAAACTACTAAATTGCTTAGAAAATGACAGGAATTTAACTCTGTAATTGACAAATTCACAAATGATGTCACTGATTTGGTGAAAAAGCACACAAAATGAAGTATTTTGAATAAAAATGTAATTGTGGAATGGATTTTATTTACCTTTTATCACAGTCTTGGACATGTGAAACAATACATTGATTGATGCATTGTTTCTGATTAATTTTCATTAATTTCTCTCTAATTTACTGTTGGTGGCTGTTTTTGACCCATTGACTTCCATCATAACCACATTTTATTGATTACAAAACCATGACACCATATAATTTTTACTGTTGGTGGTTTTCCCTGTTGGAAAGAGGTAAAATTAGTAATTTTTACTGTTGATCATCAGTTGGCACCATTAACCCAAAAAAAAGCTTAGTTTTTGGATTTTATATGGAGTATAACAGCAAATTAAAGTGTGTGTATGTGTGTCTGTAAGTGTGTGAGAGTAAAAGTGACCTTGGCGCACCTTGATGTGTCTGAGAAAATCAAAATAAGCATCTCAGCTCTCAGAACTATGAAGTAAATAAAAACAAAGACTGTGTATTTATGCACCATCAAATGTGGTTATAATTAAAGTCAATGGGGCAAAAACAGCCACCAACAGTAAATTAGGGAGAAAAAATAAAAATCTAACGATGCATGAAAGCCAATGTTGTTACTAATTGTTAGTAACACATGTCCAAGACTGTGATAAAAGGTAAATAAAATACAGTCCACAATTACTTTTTATATTGGAAATACATCATTTTGTGTGTTTTTTCACTAAATCAGTGACATCATTTGTGAACTTGGTAATGAAAGAGTTAAAATTCTGTAATTTTCCAAACAATTAGTAGTATTGGTAATAGTAGTTTTGATTAGGACTGAAGTTGATTAACAGATTTATGCAAAAACAAAATATTTATCTGATGAATTATTACAACAGTTTATTCAGTGGATGTTTTCATCCTGACCATAACAAAAGGGTATTCAATTTGAACAGTGCACAAGGGTTAACAATATTTAATATTTAATATTTATATAATATATAATATTTAATTGACAAAAAAAAAACTTCTAGACATATCTAAAAATTTTTAAAAAACTGCACAAGTTTTTAAAACGCATGTATGCTTCTTAATTAATTGCTTGATTGACATTATTGATAAAAAAAAAAATATTTACAAGTAATCTACTGTTTTCATTTTAAAATATGTAAAAACTTTAATTATATCCTCAAACTGATAAGTCATAATAGAAAAGTCCAGTTTGAAAGTCCTAATAAACTTTAGTAGCATTAGTTACCTGCACAAAAAAACTCCAAATTTTTTCTTATTTTTAACAGCCCTCGTAAAATATGTGTATCAACCTACAAGCTAAGACATTATTCATTCGATTTTTATTTATTAGATTTTTTTAATATATGCACATTTACTAACAGCACAAAAATCTCCAAACTATGGCAGACTGTTGATTATTTTTTTTATGTGATTACTAAGATTTTAATTTTCATTTTGACTGCTCTAATGAAAATATCTTTGGAAATTTAGTAACACGCATAAAACAAATTTTTAAATGTGCTTTTATTCAAGCAAATATTCATTTTCTTCAGTTTCTGCTGGCTTCTCTTAATGAATATGTAATGTAGAAGCTGCCTCTATATATGTCTAAAATAAAGAGCTGTGTCAATGCAGGATTAAATTGCAGCTGCAAACTGATTTATCAACCCTGAAAGTCATTTCAGAAATGGCATGTTCAAATTAATACGAACAAAAGACAAGTATTAATCTGATGCACATGGAGCACTGCTGTCATTGCAACCAGAGAACAGAGAATACTGACACGCAATGTTATTTAATCATTAGAATTTAACATTAAATTGTTTACCATTAACTTTCTGTAAGCAATTGCTTTAAGTTTTTACAAGAACAAAAACTCCTAAATGAACATATTGTTGTTATCCAAATTTAAAGAATGTTAAACTTGTCTGCTAATTGGGCTATTGTATATCCAGAGTTATACTTAATTAAAAGCATTTCACCGAATTGCACAAGGAAATAGTAGCATTTATTTGGGATTTCAGTGAATTAGGTCGACAGTAAATTACTTGATTGGGATAAGGTTCTCTCAGTGCGCTGCATGTACCCTTTATTCATGAATACTTTTATCTTGCTGTGTATGGTTTTTGACTGATTACACTCTCAGGGAAATGCTCATTGTTTTTTGCAGTTTTAATTTACATTGTAATTAGAACAGTGCAATTAATTAACCTCCGCTAAGTACCACTTAATAATCCACATGGAGTGCTGTTAATTACTTCAGTGTGATAATCATAAACCGGTCATTCAGTCCCAGCCACAATGGCGATTCTTTTGTCCCAGATGGTAAAATGCTCACTGTCCCAGATTTGGAGAGAAAGAGATTTAAAAAACAATCAACTGCAAAGCTCTCCGAGCACAGAAGGGAATTTTATAGCTCGTTTGTAACTGTGGAGTTTCCCTAGTTATATTTAATGTAAATATTATTTCCTTACCATCTTGTAGATTTTTAGGTGAAATGGTTGAAATAGGTGCCCCTTTTAACCTTTTTTTTAGATATTAACCTTTCATATTGTAAAGGTCCATCTATTAGTCCTATGACAGAACTAACAGTATGGGTGAAGGTTAAATGCGTGTAAGTCTTCACTCGCGCAGCTGTAAACAAATTACAAAAACATTATTAAACTTGAGTTTCATGAATCCAATTTTTGACCTCTTATCTGACTCCAATTAATAATAATTTAAATCAAATTTAGATCGATTAACCTAATAATTCCTTATTTTCAGTTAACAGTTCATCGTTTACCCGAAGTTGCTTAGAGTCAATATGCTGGCCAGTTACATGTGCTCATGAACACAACCAGCCAGAGAATATAACTGTAAACTAATTTCCTTTGAGTAATATTAGGCTGCCCCATGCTTACTCATACATAAAGAAAGTTTGATTTAGCCACTAGATTATATCATACTAAGTTAGTAATTGTCAGAAATCAACAGGTCTCTAATGCTGTGCCTATGCTCCATCCATTAAGCCAAAGTGTATGAGAAATCCTGGTCGTAGGCTGCGGAAACATCAGCCTAAACAATCTACTAGTTACAATGATTTCAGGAGATATTAGAGTTAAACAGAATCTTCCAATTATTTGCCAGGCAAAGACTTTCCATTCCAGTTCACATAATTAAACAAAACAAGCCAATTCAGAAATGTACAGCATCAATTACCCAAAGATACATTTAAGAGTTAGAGATTAATATCTGACTGTGTAGAAGTACGTAGCAGAATGTAAGTCTTGATGCAGAGCTCAGAGACTCACACACTGCAACGAGTTATCCTGGCTAAAGGATCCCAAACACTTTTGCACATTTCCCTTAATCACAACAAACCATCATAAATTCAAGACAATGAAAGCATCACAAAGACCCTTGTCTGGTCATGAGTTGATGTGGAGATAATTTTCCCTGGAGTGGAGTATCTGGCAAAGTTCTTATCAAAGCCAAAACCCAAATTAACAGATATGGGCAATTGTGAAATATTACAGTGAAATTAAGACCAATTTACCAATCCCACAGAGACATTTAAAACGACACCAAACATGAATATAGAGCCACAAGATACATCATATTAAAAACTTAGACATTCTGTGGGGAAAGTAAGCTGCTCTGGTGGAGAAGGTAAAGTCGAGGGCAGAGAGAGGGGTTCAATCTGCATGATCGAGACAGTTGAACAACTGGTTTGATAGCTGATCTTCTTCTCAAATTAGAAAGTTTATTGTTTTAGTGCCTGACAATTCTCGTGGTCTTGCCTCGTGGAATTCCATAACAGTTCTTGGGTTCTGATATTATGGAGAGACTTAGACATCTTTACAATGTAGAGTTTAATGTGGCTGTTTTTAAATGTTAAAGATCTGCTGGCCTTATTAGCCAGTTATTAGCTTTGTCTGAAACTACTGCTGTTGACTGCATCTGTTGATTGTAGGTATAAAGTAGTGAACAAATGTAAATAATGTAGTCATTCACTCAGAATTCAGACACACTAAGAAATATTCAACAGCTGATCCAGTGTAGCGAGCAGTTTCAGACACAACTGAAGGTAGAGATTGAAAAAAAATGTGTTGGATGGCAGGAGGCAACTTATTCACAATTTATCCCAGGTTTACCCCAGGAGTTGGCTCAAGGACACGGACTGGAAAACCTGAAAAAGTAATGTGATCATCTCATTGCTGGACATTAGAGATACTGCATTTCACTTGTTGAATTTCGGCTGACAGACAGGTCTTTGAGGTTTGTCTGGAGCTGTGGGGTCTCAAAGCTCAACATCTGGTCACTGGGGTTCCACAGGGTTCAGTACTTGGACCTCTCCTGTTCTCCATACACAACATATCACTGGGATTCATTATTCAGGCTCATGGTTTCACTATGCCTGTATTTTTGATTTAACCAGATGATCTTAAGCTAGCTGCAGGAATTTTAGACTGGAGGATTTCTGAAGATGGATGAAAGATCATGGCAAAGACAGCTTCTTGTCATACCTGCCACTCCTATACATCATAATGTCACTATACATTTTTCCCATCAAGTTTGGTCAGGAATCTCTGGTTGATCCTTGATGACCAGATGACCTTCAAAGACTACATTGCAAGATCGCACGATCAAATAGCAATTTTAGAGCTCTCAGCTGTGATGCAATATATAAGCACTAAAGAATGTGTGAAGTAGAGTTGTTTCAGATGCAGCAATTGTCTCCCAATAATAAGAACCTTGGTGGCACGGTGGCTCAGTGGTTAGCACTCTCGGCTCACAGCAAGAAGGTCACTGGTTCAAGTCCCAGCTGGTTCAGGAGGCATTTCTGTGTTGAGTTTGAAAGTCGAAAGACATGCAGTATAAGTGAATTTGGGTAAACAAAAATTGCCCTTTGTGTATAAGTGTGTTTGCGAATGTTGCAGCTTTAAGAGCATCCGTTTTGTTAAACATTTGCTGGAATAGTTGGCAATTCATTCTGCTGTGGCGACCCCTGATGAAGGAATATGAATGAAGAAAGAACCTTCAAGAACAAGTACTCAGTAATTCCACTTTTACTTCCTGCACAAATCTAGGAAGGTTTGTAACAAAATAATGCCAGCAAACAACAACTGCTTGGCCTCGCAAATCATATAATTGAGGCTGAAGACTGAAAGAGCTTGATTTGTCAACAAAAGCAGATCCTCTTTAAAAAGATTGGGAACCACTGGTCTAGCGGTTCCCAACTATTTAGAACTCACAGCCCACTAAACCAGACACGTTTCTACTGCCCACTGCAATTTTTAATTGAACCCCCTAATTTTGGTGGGTGGTTATCACTTACTCAGACTCAAAACTGTCTTTATTGAACAAACTGCCAATGATTTGAACAAAAATAAAATGTTCATAACAGTTCACCGAGCCTAGAGAGAATCTGGCTGACAGTTTTTAAGGATACAGAAAACCAAAATCCAGGCAGATGGGGAACAGGCAAAGACTGAATCTGCCAGGGACAATATTGAAGTTATGCTCTGCTCAACATTTGTGTTAGATTTAAGTAAAGACAAATGTGACCTTGTTGATTGTAACTATATGGAGATGTCTGACCTGAACAAACTCATTCCACTGCATGGAAAAGGGACCCTCATGTAGATATTCCATTATTTTGTTTTACTTCCCAAGTGAAAGTGCCTATAATGCATCCTTGTTGCTTATATGGGTTGGAAAAATACCAATTAATTTAAAGTTTTATTTGTTTTACGTTTATCCATGTTGTGGGTGTCTTGCAGTTCATTTTAAGCACACTTTGATGATTCTTCCTCATTACGTCTTTGATAATTAACACTGTATGACTGTCATGAGCTTCACTTTGCCTCTGGTTTTGGGTATTTGTCAGCAAATTTACAAAACCGGTTGGCGAATGAAAATCAGGCCTAAAATTGTGCAGGGTGAACAGGGTGAGCATTTGGGAAAACTGTATAGAATAAAACTGCGGTCATATATTATTATATCATTATTATATGATAATATTGAATGAGTGTGTGTTTCCCAGTGAAGGGTTGCAGCTGGAAGGGCATCCACTGCGTAAAACATGTGCTGGATAGATTGGCGGTTCATTCTGCTGTGGTGGCCCCTGATTAATAAAGGGACTAAGCCAAAAAGAAAATGAATGAATGAACGAATATTATAATATTGTATTCAAAAGAGGTCTCATAAAAAATATTAACATGCCTCTAGTAAGCATAAACCCTCAGCTATTGAACTGACCTTTTGAGAATATCTTCATTATATAATAGATCTAAAATAGATTTTTAAAAAATGTATTAATCAATAAACCTTATATTATAGTTAAACACCATTAAAAAATTCCTAAAGAAATTCTGCACACGCTGCCTCTAACGTAAACATCGGTTAGGCTAGGTCACGATCCTAAGAAACACAGTGAAAATGGACCTCAACCTCTATTGACGGACATTTCTCAAAGAGGGGATAACAAAAATCTTACTTGAGACAGTGTTTGGGAGCTCGAGTGCCCAGCCATTCTGCTCGGCGAGCTTCCTTCAGTCAGGAATGAGGATCTCATCACTCAAGGTGTGCTGTTTGCGATCACTGGCTCTCGCTTGTTTATTTATACCCATGACAGCGGTGACGTAATTTTGACAGTGGAGTGTCACTCTTTCATTCCTACTCGTAATCAGGTCGTTATGTCTGTGGTGAAACTCTATTTCGTTTTGTAAAGTACACCCACCGTAAATTTATAAGTCATATATAAACAGACAAAGAAAATGCTGTATCTGTGTCTGTTCTAATCGCAGATTTTGGAATTGTACCTTTATAAAATTAGGTGTACGCTTCTGGCAGTGTTTGCTTTGTATTGTTTTTTCAGGGTTAATTATTGTAATCTCCTGATAGCAACAGAGATATACTGGAAAATGTCTCTCCGGATGGCATTTCTTGCCGTTCAGCTCTATAATCTTTTAAATGTGAGCAAAATCAACTGTTTTGTCATCACTTTAGACATTACGCTAAAAAATCATATAAATGCTAGCTCTAGAATGATGTTGGAGAATTAGTAACGGTTTCTGCTGGTTTGACGTCAGCTGCAGATGTGAATGAATGGCGGAAGAAAGTAGTTCCTCTTACAAAATGATTTTCTTTTTATATACATGCCCAGCCAACATTTCCTCATGGGACCCTAGTGGGTTTTTGGTGGGCTGTCACTTGGGCCTTGCATGGGCAACCCAGATGGGATCCATACATTTTTGTCCAGTAGGTCCAATTAGACCCCATGTGTGTTAACCCTTAAACCGTAAATGTATAAGTCTTATACAAACACTCAAAGAAAATGTCGTATCTATGTCTGTTCTAATCACAGATTCAGGAATTGTACCCTTATAAAATTACAAGTGCGTTTCATTTTCCTTTACGTTTTTATAATTATGTGAGATGTGTGAATTTTATTTATGCACAAAATATTTATGGCAACAATTTTATTTGATAAAGCTGTGTAGTGTTTGCGCTTTTGACTCAGGCCCTGTTTACATTAATATGTTTTAGTTTTAAAGCGCTTAAGTTTTGCTACGGTTACACCATCCGTCCACTTTTTGAAATCGCTGAAGAAGCTGTTTTTATTTTAAAACGCTGCTGCTCCATGTTAGTGTGGATGGGGAAAACAGAGACATCTGAAAATGGAGGCGTGGTTGTCAGCATTGGCCTATCTTATTGAGGCTTTTTGCTCAATATTAAGTAACCTACACAAAGTCTTGAAGTCTTGCAACTTTTCCTTAAGTTCAGACTTGGAAAACAAACTCCCGAGGACACGTCGGGTAAATCTTCATAGGGAACAGTATACTTTATAACCTTATTTGCATCACTCTGGCTACGTTGTTTCACTTTCTTAACAATAGAATGAAAACATGATATAAGGAACGGTAATTTTTTTAAATTTTGATATTAGCAACTTATTTCCCAGAGATGGGTTACGGCTGGAAGGGCATCCGCTGCGTAAAACCTTGCTGGATAGGTTGGCGGTTCATTCCGCTGTGGCGACCTCAGATTAATAAACGGACTAAGACGAAAAGAAAATGAATAAATGAATGAATTAGCAACTTAACATACACCAAAAATGTTGAGGCATAGTTTTGAGACATATTTAAATGACCATCATCTTCACTGTATGCATATTTATAACAAAACAGAGCCTATAACATAACTGCCTCCTTTGATTTTCATTGAAAATACGAAACATATCCTCTCTTCTGCTGAATATCAGTTTAAATAATCAATAATGGCATTTATAAAAGTATAACGTACAAAAATGTATACATTATTGGACATTATAGTCAAATGTGCAGAATCAGTGTACGCGGTTACATTACATAATATATTAACTTATCTTTGCACTCAGCCAAAACACGTTACCTGGGAACAAGATTCAAAAGACCAAAGTCTGGGAACATGGCATTAGATATAGACACCAAGATGAAATGAATATCATGTTTAACAAATATAGTGAGATTCAGCGGTAGATTCTTGACGAACTGTCGGACGTGCACAGCTCTCATCGGGGTCGATGTGCTCAAAGCACCCTGTGACTGCATGGAGCTCAGATGCGTGCATATGCTGCAGCGCATGCCAGAGTGTGTGTATGGTCACGTGATGTGTGTTTTCAGTGGTGTAGTGTGGGCTGAGAGCTGTTCAGAAATGTGAAATGCCAATGTGGATGTGCATCGCTTTCACTCTAAAACGCTGTTTTAAAACTAAAATGTATTAGTGTAATCGGGGCCTCAGTAGGACCTACCCAACACAAAGCCCTCAACCTTTTCCAAAGAGAACCACAAAGCTATGTCTTTCTCTTATATAATTATTTAAAAACTAAAGACCTTTTTAGGAATGTAGTACTACTCAACCCAAGATTAATGTGAGATTGGGCAAAATAAGCAATTACCACACTCCCCATGCCCTTCAATGACTATTTTGTTTACTGTGTGCCATTTCAACAAACAGAGAAGACCATTAAAAGGAGTGTAAAAAGAATAAATCCTTCAACAAATAGTTTCAGACACAGTGAAAAGAGGTATTTGAAATGTATAATACAAGAAAGTGACCTTGATAGAAGGTGTATCTATTGTAGGAAACCAGAATAAAATTAGAAACATGTAAAATGGGCACTTAAAGGATGTCTCATTTGTTAGTTGTATTTGTATTTGTCATGTAGACCACTGTAACACCTCCACACTTTAAATATACTTTGAAGTTATATCATATTGCTGGTCTTATCAAGTAAATTCACCCAACCCTCGTCACGAGCTCCGCTTGCTGTTTCTGCATCTGTGGGCTGTTGTATTGAAAGATTGACCTGAACTTTCCTCTCAGGCCAGTAGTAATAAATGCTTCAGAATCATGCATTCACAAGCAGAAGTGGAAGCTTTGAAAATCTTCACTGTGCGCTTTATTAATGCAAGAGCAGCAGAAAGAGCGAGAGAGAAGAGGCATGACTGACCGGCAGAATTTTGGCTGGGGACAGAGAAGCGGGAGCTGCCCCGTCATCAGCACTTCACAGGGAAGCACAGCCACATTAGCCAGCGTGGCAGAAGCACTTCGTCATGCTGCAGAGTAATGCGGCCGCCATTGCTGTCCCATGTGCTCCAGCCTAAAGCCACAGGGGTGTGCGGTGCCAAGCATGTCATTAGAAATTATAGAGCTAGCACATAGATGCACAACTCTTTAACTTATCCTAATTTACTCAGAAACGCACACACATACCTAAATAGAACTGAATGTTGTCTAAATCACATGGGTAGTTCTTGCTGGAATATCTGATTTGCTTTGAATTATCCAAAATAAATAGGCAATGCATGAACACATTTGTGCATCATTTAAATTCTATATTAATGTGTTTGGACTTGTGGGGGAAACCGGAGCGCCTGGAGGAAACCCACGCGAACACAGGGAGAACATGCAAACTCTAGTCAAAGCTCAAACCAGCGACCTTTTTGCTGTGAGGCGAACGTGCTACCCACTGCGCCACCATGTCACCACTATAATAAATTATTCAATAAAATTAAAAGCTACTTTTGAACAGTGATTTTATACTGCAATAACATTTCACAATTTTACAATTTGTTTTTGATTAAGTAAATGCAACCTTGGTGAGCAGGAGAAGCTTATTTTAAAACATTTAAAAATCCTACTGACCCCAAACTTTTGACGGTATTATATATATTTATTCTGTCATCAAATCAGCATTAGAAAATTCTTGTGTGCGAAAAAGCTACAGGGGCGTCACAGTGGGTCACACAATTGCTTCATAGCAAGAAGGTCGCTGGTTCAAGACTGGCATTTCTGTGTGGAGTTTGTATGTTCTACCCCTTTCGCGTGGGTTTCCTCCGGGTGCTCCGGTTTCCCCCACAAGTCCAAAGACGTGGTATAGGTGAATTGGGTAAGCTAAAATTGTATGAGTGTGAATGAGTTTGGCATCTGCTGTGTAAAACATATGCTGAATAAGTTGGCAGTTCATTACGCTGTGGCAACCCCAGATTAACAAAAGGACTAAGCTGAAAAGAAAATGAATGAATGAAAAAGCTACACAACATTTGTCATATTCTGTCTATAGACTCAAATAATATATAGTAGTAAACATAGAAGTCAGTCATGACTGATTAACATTGAATATTGATTGGGTCATTTGATATTATGTGAAAGGATTTTCCTTTTTATAATGTACTGATACATTTTTATTACTCACTGAACATTAATCAATTTTCTTGTCCAGCTTAATAGTGCTTCTCAATATATTGCTCATGGCTTTCATACAAACTGTTTAATCTTATAACCTGCAATGCTTCCACACTTGCACCCTGAATGTGGAGTTACGTAACATATAAGGCCAAATGGCGGGAAGTGAGTGGAGCTGCTCATGTGTTTTGGCTCATTGTGTGCTAGCCGCGTTGTGACCGTCTGGACTCGACACAGGGATTACAAGTGTCCGCTGAGAAGAGGGATGGGTCTCACAGGAAGTGACACGTGCTGTTCGCACCCCGCCCACTCTGAGACTGCTGGAGACATTAAGGTTACTATTGCCGCAGAAATGTTTACCACACATTAGCCTCCCTACATTTCATTCTGCAATAAGAAATGTATGGATCTGTCTCTTAAAGGGACAGTATACAGGCAAAACGACATCATTTATAGACTTGTGACATTTCAAGGGTATGATTTTCTACTGTGGTGAACAAAATGATGCTGCTCATCAAATAGTGAAATTGAATTATGACTACTGTGATTTTCTGTGAATAACTGCTTAAAGTAGTTCAACCAAAAATGAAAAATCTGCTGTAATCGCCCTCAGGCCATCATGATGAAGGGACTTTTTTCCTCAGTGGAAGATTTTAAGCTGAAGCTGTGGTCCTTGGTGATTCATAAAATGCAGCTCTATGGCTTTCAGCAAATAAAAAAAAAATGAATAAAAAAAGCATACGTACTGGGGTCAAACTGGGATTTGTTCTGCCTTTTGGGGTATTATTTTTATCATTAATTTCTTTGTTACAATAAATGCAATCGTTTTTTAATCAAAAACATGAATATTTTTCATTCATTCATTTTCATCTGCTTTTCTGGGGCCAGGTCACAGATTTTTTAATCAGTACATTGAAAATCGATTGGGTGATTTGATATTATGTGAAAGGATTTTCCTTTTTTTAATGTTAATCATGCCTGGAGCACCTCCCTAGGTAGGCGTCAAGGAGGCATCTGAAACAGATGCCCAAGCCACCTCAGCTGACTTCTCACCGCGACTCTACTCCGAGCTCCTTGGGGTGACAAAGCTCCTTACCCTATCTATAAGGGTCTCTGCTAAGTTTATAAGCGCTGCTACAAAGTAAAGTGCAAATACTTTATTTATAATACTAATATTTTTTTTATCCACCATGGTGTCCTGTTTATGTCTGTACCCAGTCCACAGAAGGAAAAAGACTTCATCCCACATCTTTACATAGTTTTCTATTTATTGTGGACAGGCACCGAATGGCAATGACTCTGCGCGTACACTCATAGAATTTAAATTGTGCGACCCCCTCCAAGGCTTTAAAATCTCAGTGAGTGATTGTACATCTGTATCATATCTGCTACTCAACCCCCAATGTATTCATGTTGCTAACTTGGTGTTGTTGGTCTGACCCCAGTGTAGATACAAATCAAGTGCATGTCAAAGAAGGTGAAGTTCCAGAACTCACCCACTAATTGCAGACCAATGGTGAATCAAAGTTTTTTAGAAGCCGAAACAAACTCCTCCAAAAAGTTTGCTTTAGTAAGATGTTTTGAACTGCTGAAACAAACTGAAAGTTAACTTTTTTGGGGGGCCGAAATTATGTCCTCTCAGTTCATTTTTCGATTTAGTTTGAAGTAGATCAGGGCTTTAACTGACAATGTAGTGAAGAATCCTAAGGCCATATCTAACTTACCAGTGTTGGGCAGTAACTAGTTGGTCAGTCGCTAGACTCTACTAGTTTAACTACATTTCTCAGTAGTATGGCGGTAGCATCGCTACTTTCTTAATCAATTAGCTTTTCAGTAGCGAAGCTATTGTTTTAGTTGAGTAGCGCAGTAGTGTCCACACAAGCTACGTTTACTGATCGCGGATCATTTAGTGACGCACCACCATTCACAGAGCTGAGAAGCAGGTGTATGGCAGATGAAAGTGAATCCATATGACAGCGAGAACAGCGATTTCTTCTTTGTGTTTTAAGGTAGTCGAAAACAAACTTTTTTGTGAGTTACTGCCACCTCTCGCTCCAGTCGATGATGTCGCCAATCAATTATTGGGCTGACATGAGAAACTTGCTTGATGGAAAGATGACTAGAGGAATTATTTCTAAAGCAGGGCCATACCTCGAGAAGTACATGTTTTAAAGTTAATTCTGATGCTGTGCTCTTGTTAGATTTGAATTGGTTTTAAATGTATTCAATGTTTGTTCTGCAAATGTGAAGATGTGAAAACAATGTGAAAAAAATAACATAGTAGTTTATTGTAAATAAAGTATTTAAAATAATTAAATACTCTAGTGTTTTTGAACAATACTATAGGGAAGTAATTGAATTATTTTTTCGTGGTATTTTTATAGTTGCAGTACAACAAGTTCAGTAATATATGCATTTGCTGTTGTATTTTAAATGTTAAACACCTTATTTCTTGAAATTTTTGGTTTTTGCTGTCTTGTAAAGTTTGTTTCTGTTTGGAAGAGCATATTAATTGTGGCTAATAACTGAACTTAACCATCATGCCTCATGTTTCATTGGCAGTTTTCTTGATCACTAAGATAGAACTGACTTGGATTGAAGTTGGTTCGATTTAAAAATAAAAATAGCTTAGATGTAGCTAAGCTACTTTAGCCATGTAGCTGTTAGCTTAACTTGCTACATTTCCCAAGGTGTAGCTTTTAGTGTAGTTAAGCTGCATTTTAAGTAGATAGCTCACTGCATTTTTCAAGTAGCTTGCCCAACACTGCAACTTACTATGTTCCACAAAGTCAGTAAGTTTTAAACATTGCTCGTATTAGTAAGAATGAGAAAGGTGCAGGTTGAAAATGTACAAGAAAAGTTCACGGATGAATTAGCTAGATTAGCTCTTGCTTATGCAGGCATCATAAAGTTAATACCTGTAGTTCATATTCTGTGTAAAAAAATGTACAATATTTACAGCATTATTACCTTTAATCCACAGCTTCTGAGTGTGTTTATAAGACTGGAAGCCTTCTATAGCAAAATGACACCAACTGCTCGCATGACCTGAGTAAAATGACTACATATTTTCATTTTTTAGATTATAAATTTCCATCTGCTCCTCACACAACGGTTTGACTTCAGAAGATGTGTCCCACTGAACCCTTTTTATTGTTCTTTTATGCCGTTTTTGTCCTTTGTGTTTGTATGTGCCTTGGGGCTGAGTAAAATGACAGAATTCTGACTTTTGGGTCGACTGTCACTTTAACACATGCTAATTCTTGTTTGTTTGTCTTCATGAACGTGTTTATGATGGTTGCTGGCGACAGGCATCGCGTGCCGATGTCAAAAAGCTGTCTTGGAGCCCAAGATGTTTATTTAAATTCTAACAGTCAGGGATGAAAACAGGTCAAACCACATTTGTTTCAAGGACATATGCCCATTTATCAATACCTGTCAAGATTTTCAGGCCTTTCGCCAGGGAAATTTCTTGCCCACCATATCACAATAACAAAGTTTTGCTGTTAACGCCAGTGGAGGGAGTTTGAATTCAAGTCATTTCAAAGATTGCTGGACTCAGCGGATTGATTTTCTTTTTTTTTTTAATATGGGTCGTGTTGTTTGATGATTTGAGTCCTTTGCAATATTATAGTAAGACTGAGTCAATGGGCAGTTCTAACAGCAGATGCAGACGGTGAGAAACTTGCTGTGTTGTTGAAGGTGCAAACCTGAGCCGCCTCTGAAGATAAGGCTTTTCCTCCATCTGCAGCGTGTGATATGCAGCTCCACTGTAACAGGCTTTGCGTTCAGAGAGTTTCCAAGCCGCTTTGGTGCCACAGCTGTCAGGGGACATCAGCCGAGGTTTCCTAAATTGATCAGGCGCTGAGAGATTACTGGTCAACAACAACCATTTCTCCACAGTCTCTCAAATCTCTGTCCACACACACACACACACAAACTAAAGCTAATAGAGGACAAACAGGCAGCATTTCCTTCCGACATGAGCCTTGCTGTCTTGGTTGAGGTTGATCAAATAATCATTATCTGTCATTTTTATTGATAGTTATTGAGTTACTCCATGTGTAAGATTTCAAACATACATACATATATATATATATATATATATATATATATATATATATATATATATATATATATATATATATATATTATTTTGAATCATGAATATTAAAAACATTAATATTCTGAAATTATACAAAATGTATTTTAATTTATATGAAAATATTAGCAGAAGAAAAAGTTATTAGCCCTCCTGTGAAATTGTAATTCTTTTTTTAATATTTTCCATGATGATAGTACATATTATTTGTATTTTGTAAGATACTTGTATTCAGCCCAAAGTGCAATTTGTAGGTTGTTTATTTTAATTATGGGTGTTAGGTTAGTTTGGTAAGTCATTAGACAACAGTGATTTACTCTGTAGCCAATCAGGGGAAAGAGGTGATCTTAGGGCCCCTAAGATGTTTTGACATGCCCTGACACTTATTTCAGCTACTTATCACCTAGTATTTGCCAACATGTTTTTTTTTTTTTTTGTACTCTTTGTATTTTGTGTTCACAAACAGTGCTACAATAAAATATGAGAAATTTGGAAGTACATGTTTGCGTTTTTTTAGAAAAAAAAAAATATTATGCGTAGTTAGTAAGTTTTGGGGAGAAAATGTAGCTGAAATGAGGTCTAAAAAACACACTGAATGGGCCTGAAAAATACTTTTGAGTAACCAGTCTTGTAGGCCAGAATATTTACTTTACAATTATGTGAAAATTATTCTGTCCCCTTATTCAAAAAAAACATTACAATGATTTACATTTTGTAAAGTCTGTTTCGGGTCAGCTCAGCTGTATGTGTGAGTGACAATGGTCATGAATAATTCACACCTGGAGAGACAAAAGACTCTTCCCCTCTGGCTAATCAATGATAATTCGGGGCTAATTGGGGCTAATAATATTGACCTTCAAATATGGAGAATAATAGATATATTACAGCCAAAATAAAAGAACCAAGACTTTCTCCAGAAGAAAAAAAATATATATAAGAATAACTGTGAAAAAAACTGTTAAACATCACTTGGTAGATATTTTAAAAAGAACAAACCTTTCACTGGAAGTGTATTTTATTGTATATAAAATACTTTTTAAAACACTTGAAAACTCTCAGTTCACAATTTTTAGTTATGTGCTTGAGTAAGTATGAGCTTAGTTATGTTTTATTCTACTCATTACATTTTTTTTTCCAAATATAAAATTAATTTGTTGTCATTTAAAGAATTTTTTTACATAAAACAACAAAACGGTGCCTTGTTTTCATTCATTTTTAGGGTTAAGAAATAATTATATTGTTGAATAATAATTTAAAATGTAATTTTGAAAGATTTTTTCTGAAACAAAATACAGTGGGAGAAATAAGTAGTCAACACGTCACAATTTTTCTGAGAAAACATATTTATAAAGGTGCTGTTGACTTAAAATTTTCCCCAGATGTTGATAACAACCAAAGTAATCCACATATGCAAAGAAAACAACTATTAATTAGTTTACAAATTAAGTTATGTGTAATAACATGAAATTACACAGGAAAAAAGTTCTGAACACATGAAGAAAGGGAGGTGTAGAAAGGCAGTGAAAGCCCAAACAGCAGCTGAAATCTCTCAGTAGTTCGTTAGCAACCCTCTGCCCTTCATAATTGTAAATTAATATTAGCTGCTTCGGTCCAACGTCTACAGTACATTACCAGAATGATGAAGATGAAACCAGGGTGGACATTTCAGCAGGACAATGATACAAAACACAGTCAAGGAAACTCTCAAATGGTTTCAGAGAAAGAAAATTAAGCTGTAGAATGGCCCAGACAATCACCTGACTTGAATTCAATAGACAATACAAAATAAAGAATCAGATTTTATAGACGAAACTGACAGAAACATAAAAATTTTTGCACTCTGTTGAAGTCTTAAAGTATTAAATACATTTCAGTGGTTCAACACTTTCTCCTTGTGTCATCTCATTGTTATTACACATAACTAATTTTGTTTTGTTTTATTTTTATGTTTGTATTGTTTGGGTTGTTACCAAAATCTGGTTCAATTCCATGTCAACAGCTCCTTTATAATATTTTTCCCAGAAAAAAAAATAAATGAATAAAAAAATAAAAAACATGACGTTTTAAATACTTTCCCCTCACTGTATTTCTATTTATTAAACAGGAATTTTCATAAACATTACTGTAGTCTTCAGTGTCACACAGTCTCTTATAAATCATTCTAATAATTTGAATTGGTGCTCAAGAAACTTTTATTATCAATGTTGAAAACAGTTGTGCTGTTTCATTCTCTTATAAAGATTCTTTGATGAACAGAAAGTTCAAAAGAATTTCTTTTATTTGAAGTAGACATTTCTTTTAACAATGTAAAATTCTGTCATTACATTCTCTATCATACATGGAACACAAAAAGAAATATTTAGCAGTCTTTTCTTTTAAATCAAAAGAGACTGGCTTCCCCGAAAGAACAAAAAGAACCATTAAAGTATCATAAAAGAGTCCATAAGAATGTTCACAGTGTGCCAAAGTCGTATGATAGCTTAGAGGAACAAAGTCACAGAAAATAAAATCATGTGAATATTTGTTTGGGTAGCTGGTTAATCTTCACTAACTCTTGTATCTGTATTTATGCACTATATTTGAATACTTCATTTTAGCATTTGGAATTAGGGTTTGGTAAATTACATATGGAGTTTAGTGTTTTTGATACATGATTTGTCTCCTGTCATTTGTATATCTATTTGCATAAAAAAGGGGAAATGGAATAAATTAGTCTATGAGATTAAATGTAAAGCAATGCTCTAGATGGCTTCATTCTTAATTTAAATATCAAATAATTATTTCAAAAGAAAATACATATTTAAATATTTTGATATAATATAAAATTGTTATATCACAATTTTCACTTGCCATGCTTGTTCTGATCAACAGCCATTCTAAACAGGGTTGTGTGTAAAGCAGGCTCGAAGCCAGCCTATTAAAAGGGCTGGTTCTTTTATCTGAAATTGCACCTTTTTGCAGTTATTTGCCTCAATTTCTATTAAACTTTGAGGTTAAAATACTGCATTTTAGTCACACTTTAAGCACTTTTTTTGCTGAATTAGCTGTCAGATGGTTATCATAACCACACTTTTGATACAACAAAAATATGTCCTCCATTTTTTTTAAGTGCTTACCATACTGTTTTATGTTTACAAAAAAATGTATTTATTTACAAAGGTGCATTTTAACTGTACGTTATTACAGCTTTATAAAGAATGTAATGAGATACAATTTTAAAATAACACTTTTGAACAAAGAAATAGAAAAAAAATGCTTCTTTTTATTAAAATGCTAATTTATCATCATCCATCATTTAAAAAAAACAATTAGGAATCTGTTTAAACTTGTTTTAAATCAAAAACTGTAGCTTTTAGGCAAATAACAAATGGCCAGATCACAGGCCCGTAGGCAGGGAGGGTTCGGTGGTTCGAAAGACCCACCCCTCACTGACAAACATCCAGAATTTGTCCCATACATGAGCTTAGTTGTCCTATTTTGACTGCTATGCCGTCATAGATTGTGAAAACAACCCATTGACTTCCATGTGGCTTTAAATAATCATTTTTGAACAGTGCAAGCAATTATTTTTCATGAGTCCAACATCCAGCTGTTAAAGAAAACATACAATCTGACATGGTCATCTTTCACTACTGACCTACTGTATTATTTTAAAATAGAGAAAATTTTTTACGAATATCTTTTATTCTAAATCTTGGTCCTTTTTCTTGAAACAAACTTGAAAAAAAAAGAGCAATAAAAGGTGTGAAGCACCAAAAGTGGCCCATTTTAAAAACAATTTAAATGCTAAGTTGGCTAATGTTGTTATCCATGAATTTACTTTTTTATAAGAGAGGCTAGACAAACTGTGAAGCTCTACATTATTATTATTATTATTATTATTATTATTATTATTATTATTATTATTATTATTATTATAATTATGCTTTTTTTATTCAAATTGACAAATTCTTGGAAGGTTGAATGTGCTGGCCAGTTTGTTATTTGCCTAATAAATGACAATAGTCTGGTTTTTCATCTAAAATTTTTACAGATTCCTATATATTTATTTTCTAATCATGTAATATGATGCAATAAATTTATTTTTAAAATAAGTATATATTCATATTTCTTTATTGTAAATCTTTAGAACATTTTGACATAAAAGAGTGTGGTTATGATTACCACCCAACAAGCTAATCCACCTAAAAATAATGCTTAAAATGTCACTAAAATCTCATAATTAAATATAAAATGAGGCGAATAACTGCAAAAAGATCCACTTTTTGAGAAAAAAGAACCACCCCTTTTACCAGGTTGCCTATGGGCCTGGATCATGTCCTCAGAAAGAATTTGTCAAAACTTCAATTTGTCTTAAAGCCTTCTTCTATCTGTTATTTTCACAATTTATAAATGGCATATACTTTCAAAAAAATGGGACAAATGAGCTCATATAGGGCCTAAATTCCGGACCACCTGTACCCCCTCTGGCTATGGCAGGCCCGTAGCAAGTCTGGTGAAAGGGGAGGTTCTTTTATCTCAAAAACTGTATCTTTTCGCAGTTTTTTTGCCTCATTGTCTATTTAACTAAGAGGTTTAAATACTGCATTTTAGTGACAGCAGTATTTTTCTGAATTAGCTTTCCAGGTGGTAATCTTAACCACACCTTTTGATGTACCAAACATTTTCTAAATATTTAGAATAAAGAAATATGAAAAAGTATTTATACATGTTATTTTTAAAATACAAATTTATCACATCAAATATCATTAGGAAAAAAGAAATCTGTTGATGTTTTAAATTAAAAACTGCCTATTAAAACTAAGTAACATATTGTCATTTATTAGAAAAATAACAAACTTGCCAGCACATTTAACATTACTCAGTCAGAATTTGGCCACTTGGATAATAAAAAATGTCAATGTTATAATAAAATAGTGTAGAGCTTCCTGATTTTTCTAGCCTCTCTTGTAAAAAGTACATTTAAAAAATCTAATAGCAACAAATTAGTATTAAAATGAACTTTTATATGCTTCAAAATTAACTTTTAGTGCTTCACACTTTTTTATGGATAATTTATTTCTTAATAATTTCCAAGATTAGAATAAATGTTACTTGTAAAATGTTTTTTGCTATTTAACAACAATACAGTTGGTCAGTAGTGAAATATGACTTCACTTACATCAGATTTTTCTCATTCTTTAAGCCTTCTTCAATGAGTTATTTTAACAATTTATGATGGCAAAGCAGTTAAAATAGGACAAATGAGCTCATGTATGGGACAAATTTTAGGCCTTTGTGAGTGAGGGGTGAAAATACAAGCAGCAATGCATATAAATTCAATTTATCCAAGACAAACAATAAATGTGCACAGTGTTTCTAAAAAAATGAGAATAAAAAAAGATGTCACTTTTTCATACTTGAGACACATGCATCTTTATTTAGGTCATTTTTATTCTTTTCCCCCAGAGCATGGTGCAATCTATCGGGAGTCAGCTCTTTTTCAACTCATTTTGCTTTCTATCGATTTTTATCGGCAGCTCAATTTTCACATCTGAAGCTTAATTGTTCATGCAATCCCTGTATGCCGTATTCCAATTCTCAAAGAGATGATACAGTCAGGCATAAAGGATGTGTGTAAGTGCTGGTAAGAGTGGCCTTGTACCATAGATTACAGTGCCCTCTGTTGACGGGTCTTTGAATTGTTTCTGTAACACACCCGGACGCAGATTGAAAGGAAAATTCATGTCTGTTTATGGCACAAAACCACACGGTGTCAACTCAGATCTGGTCTGTTTTAGCTATCACGTTGATAATAATAGTACTTCTGGTGCTCTCCTGTTACATGAGTCATCTATGAGAGAGGAAAACATTGGGGTGTTTGCAAGCAATTGCTCTTCATCCTACAAAAACATGTCTAAGTTTGATAGATAATTTTCTTTTTGAGACCAAATTTGTGGCATGCCTTGAACTTATTTTTCATTGTGAGCACCAGATAAGCAGTGTGCATTTATTTCCTCTTTAATTATCACGCAAGTCTCTGCAATCTGTGGTCAGGGCCGCGAAATGAAAGCATTAGGAAAGAAACAAGCTTTAGAAAGAAGTAGTTTGCTTGAATAAGCGTCTATGAGAGTGTTGACCTATCAGTCCTTTCCTGTAATCAATTCACCCGAGTTAAGTGTGGATAAAGTAGGAAATACGGTTTCCCCGTGCCGCGAGTTTCTGATGTGCTTGAGAAGAATGAACTGAGGTTAAGTGGCAGTATGTTTGTTTTTAGCGCATGAATGTCAAGCACTTTTTTTTTGGACATGCAAAAATGTTCCAGAAATGTGTCGTAACTGTGTGCGAATCAAGGACAAGTCCCACTGTGGGCCATTAGAAATCTAATTAATGAAGTTCAGCTTTGAGTTGCTTTCACGGCCCGTCTTTGTACGTTGGGTTTCATTTCAATTTTGCTCCCCCCTGCTGTCACTCATGATGTGCGTAACACGGCACTACATAATTGAAAACCAAGCGCTGCATCCCAGAATGTCTCTCTCAGCAGATTTCGACGCTGTAAGCCCTTGACCAGCAGAGAATTAATAATTGTTACATGGGTTCCACTTGCTACAGTCACCCTCTATTTGAGCAAAACAGTTAACCCTTGTATTGTGGTGCTGCACCAATATATTGAAGGAAAATGCATCTTTTGACATGTAACATGGGTTTGTGGTGGGTATGTGCTTTTCCTTTAAGCCTTTTAATTGCAGAAGCCCTTCATTAGCACACAATATGTAATTATAGTTACACAGCTTGCCTCGTGCTGATACACTGATGGAAAAACAGACATTGAGAAAAACAATAGGAGACCAAATTACTGTGTTAAACTTCAAACAATTCAATCTCTGGTCCAGAAACAGAAGGGTCTGTCTGTCTGTCTGTCTGTCTGTCTGTCTATCTGTCTATCTATCTATCTATCTATCTATCTATCTATCTATCTATCTATCTATCTATCTATCTATCTATCTATCTATCTATCGTTAAAGTCAGAATTATTATCCCCCCCCCCGTTTATTTTTTTCCCCAATTTCTGTTTAATAGGGAGAAAATTTCTTCAGCACATTTCTAAACATATTAGTTTAATAACTCATTTCTAACTGATTTATTTTATCTTTGTCATGATGACAGTAAATAATATTTTACTACATATCTTTCAAGACACTTCTATACAGCTTAAAGTGACAGTTAAAGGCTTAACTAGGTTAATTATGTTAACTAGACAGGTTAGGGTTTTTAGGCAAGTTATTGTATAATAATAGTTTGTTCTGTAGACTATAGGAAAAAAATGTAGCTTAAGGGGGCTAATAATTTTGACCTTAAAATGCTTTTAAAAAAATTAAAAAACTTTTTTATTTTAACTTTTTTATGAAAAACTTTTTTTATTTTAGCCGAAATAAAACAAATAAGACTTTCTCCAGAAGAAAAAATATTATCAGACATACTGTGAAAATGTCCTTGCTCTGTTAAACATTATTTGGGAAATATTTCAAAAATAAAAAACAAATTAAAAGTGGGGCTAATAATTCTGATTTCAACTGGATCTATCTGGAGAATTAAAATTGTAAGATTTAATATATTTATTCAGACCATCACACGATCAAACGTGATAGAGATTTTACATTTCCATCAGATACTTCTTAAGAAGTTACATGATTTTCACCAAAATAATCAGTATTCAATTATTAATTTTCCTTCGGCTTAGTCCCTTTATTTATCAGGGGTCGCCACATTGGAATGAATCACCAACTTATCCAGCATATGTTTTACACAGCATATGCCCTTCCAGTTGCAACCTACCACTGGGAAATATCCATACACTCTCATTCACACTCATACACTACGGCCAATTTAGTTTGTTTAATTCACCTACTGTATGTCTTTGGACTTGTGGGGGAAACCGGAGCACCCAGAGAAAACCCATGCGAACACAGGGAGAACATGCATACTCCACACAGAAATGCCAGTTGACCCAGTCAGGACTCGAACAAGTGACCTTCTATCTGTGATGCGACAGTGCTAATCACTGAGCCACTGTCATGCTCAATAAGCAGTGCTATATTTTACTATATTATATTCTGAAGTATCATGTGACAACCCTGCTCAAAAATAATCAACCTTGACATGCAGGAAGAAATTACATTTTACAATGTATTAAAACAAACTATATTTTTCTAATGATTTGTTCACAGTTTTACGATATGTATTTTGTTTAAATAAATGCCTTGGAGATCTGTGCTGAGCACAAACTACTTTCAAAAATATAGGAAATTTGAACAAATCTCAGACATTTAAACAGCAGTTTTCCAAGAAAAAATGAAAATGAAAGGTTCCTGGAGTCACCTTTTGGGGTTCTTCACATTGCCACTCTGGCAGAACACTCTATAGAACCTTTTGACACCCTTTCAAAAGGGGTGGTTCTCTATGCATGTTTTTATAAAAAAAATACATAGAATTTTCAATAAATAATCACTTTTATCAATCAATATACATCACAATTACATTCCCAGAAATTGATGAATAATCTAATATACATTTTAATGCAAACAATCAAATTTAAATAATGTCTAGCACTAACATGAAGCAACAGACATCTTCAGCTGTCCACTGCTTGAGATTGAAGGTGTCCCTTTAAAAGTAAATTAAAAAGTAGTTAACCTATGAAGTTATGAAAACAAAAGAAATGCACAACTTTCCCAGAGCCGCTGTTTTTACATATCAACATATACAGTATTCATAAAACATATGCAGAGCATTTCTGAATAACAAAAGAAAACATGAATAAAGTCAGAAAATGTCTCAATTTATATGTTAATTTTTTTGTAGTGTCCATATACATCAATAAAAGGCAAAATCCAATACATGTAGATTAAAGGTAACAATGTTGATCATGAGACCTCAATGTATCATCAAGAGCCATTGGTTTACATTTAGCTTTGCCTGCATGTTGTTTGATTCTGCAAATAGCAGTTTCAATAAAAAAATATTCCTTTATGTTCTAATAAAGCTAAAAGTCCCCATCTTCAATGGTGTGACGGCATGTAAATTAATTAGCAAGTGTTATTTAGCAAGTTTTTGGATGAACTATCCCTTTAATGCCATGCTCACTGCAGATCCATGCTTCACCCTACATTTTTGTGAAAAAGTAAAAGCTTACTTCAACACATTTGACTGCAGTTTATAGGTAAAATGGATGATGTAGGGGACACATTTACAGAGATATATTATTGGCAAATACATGATTATTTTCAAGCAGTTCTTTACACAACACCAAATAAATACATAGCCTGATCTCATGAGGAAATATGATAATTGTATTCAATGTAATAAATTTATAAAATTAAATTCTTATAAACACATAACATTATTAAAAGGAGGAAAGTCACCATGGGCCCCAACCCTACCCCTCATTGGGGGATCAGCAAATTATACTAAAATGTACAAATGAGAGTGTAAAAATTAATATGTATTTACCACTAAATCAAAATGTTGTAGTGAGATTACGGTAAAAAAACACAAACAAAAAAAAATTAATGGTGTCTATGATTTGGCATCAAATATGTTTGTCTCTTCTATCTATCTCCATATAGACAACTTTTCTGATGTGGATAATTTGCTCAGTGGCTCACTTTGTACGATGTTGTGCTTGTGAAGCACAATGCTGGAGTTTGAGTCAGGTAAAGAATGTAAGAGCAATGTAAAATCAAGGTAAAACTATACTGTATGTCCGCAGTGTATTTTTTCTTATATTTCCTTTTTTAGGTCAGTGGTTTGCTGGGTGAAATGTACATCAACCTCTGCCTTCTCTTAGACTTGTACAAGAAAGATGTGTATCTGAAATGTCCACTACCTGACAAAAGTCTTGTCGTCGATCCCAATTGTAAGAGCAACAAATTAATAACCTTTTTCTATTACATCATTTTGAAAAGTGGCAGAAGGTAGATTTTTCTGATGAAATATCTTGTGATCTGCATCCCAATCATCACAAATACTGTTGAAGACCTATTGGAACCCGCATGGACCCAAGATTATCATAGAAATCAGTCAAGTTTGGTGAAGCAAATATCATGGTTTGGGGTTACATTCAGTATGGGGGCGTGCGAGAGATCTGCAGAGTGGATGGCAACATCAACAGCCTGAGGTATCAAGACATTTGTGCTGCCCATTACATTACAAACCACAGGAGAGGGCAAATTCTTCAGCAAGATGGCGCTCTTTCTCATCCTTCAACCTCGACATCAAAGTTCTTGAAAGCAAAGAAGGTCAAAGTACTTCAGGATTGGCCAGCCCAGTCACCAGACATGAACATTATTGAGCATGTCTCAATAAGTAACATGTTTCAGCGCCGTCTAGTCGATTTGTCACCTGAAACGTGCAACAAAATGTACTTTAAGCAACGTATTTTACATGTTGCAAAAATATAGACTGAGGCACATATTTCCAATAAGCCTGGGCTGAATGCATCTCACATATGATCAAATCACCCAAAACAGATCTTAATACCAGGTGTGTACAGGGGCTTAGTTAAACAAGAAGATCTGGTTCATCTGAAAGTGTTTCCTTCTGTCCTCAAAAGCAATTAGCCTACAGCACAGAGAGCTCTTAAAAGAGGTCACAGTAATTGCTAGGAGATAGGTGATAAAAATCGCAACCAGTTAAATTATCATAGGCAGACAGGTCCAGCGGTTTGCGACATCAGTTCTTCATCAATAAACTGCCTCTGTCGTTAACAGGGCCTGGGAGAGAGATTGCAGATTTAATATGGGGGTAACTTCTTTGAAACCCTACTGAGAGATGTATCGCATTTTAGCTCTTACGACTTTCCTCTTTCCTGGTGGTATAGATTCATAACACATTGGTGTCTCATAAATTGGAGACAACTCTGCTGTGCTTTTGTTGGCAACCCCGTCTGAGCGTTCCTGATGTCCGACAAGATTCCTGTGCGAGTGACTGACGTTGTTTCAGTCCTACAGTTAAAGCAATTTGGAGATTTCAATAGAAAGCCCAATGGAGTGACAGCGCAGGAAAGAGGCTGAAAGCCCAGCGAGCGGAGAGCTCTATCTGAGTGGTTTGAACATGGCAGATAGTTTCATAAAAATTTTGTAGTCATTTCTCCGGATCCAATATTGTGAGATGCGCATGAACGCACTTTATCATCAAACACAATGCCTGACAGAGATCAGAGTAGAGGAATCGAGTGTGATAGAAGGGCCATTACCGAAAGCTGTTCTTTTCTAGCACTGAGAGTTTCCTTCACATTAAAAAAAAACAGAAGTTGGCTGTCTAGCTCTATTTGTATGAAAAAAAGTATCCTAATGGTTGTGTTTGAAGTCTAAATTGTCTTCTGTAGAGTTTCTGATGATGGGATTTGCATGACTTCCTTACACCCAAAGGCTATTGGCAATCAAATATTGTCCTATGGACAGTGTTGGGGCAACGTGTTACAAGCAGTGCGAGTTACGTAATAATATTACTTTTCTAAATAACGAGTTAAGTAATGCATTACTTTTCAAAACTAAGTAATATTTGAGTTACTTTTTAAGTTTCATTAATTAACTTTTTAAAACAAATTGCTGAATTAAAATAATCACAGTCACGTTAAATACCACACACAATGAGAGAATGCAGGAACAGGCAGAAAGAAAGATGGCGGAGGCTTACATTTCTGCGATAGAAATGTTCTCTTTATTTTAAACACATGGAAGAAAAGGAAAGGACAATTATCTGACTGGACAGAAATTTTACTTTTTAATAAGACAAAAAGTATAAAAATAGCAAACACATTGCTTAAAGCTCTGGGGTCAGGAAGTTCTCAAAAGATAACATTCTCCTACATTCATTTTTAATGTGTTTTTTTAAAGGTAAATGAAGGTTATACAGTGTGTTGTTAATTGCTAAGCTCCTCTATTTTAAAAAAAGAAGACAAAAACCTGCAAGGTCTGAAAGAGATCAAGCCTCAGCCAGGTCAGAAATAGTAGTGCAAAAGTAACTCAAAAGTAACGTAACACATTACTTACCATAAAAAGTAACTAAGTAACGAAACTATAGTTACTTTTTTGGGGAGTAACTCAATGCATTACTTTCTAAAGTAACTTTCCCCAACACTGCTTATGGATTATTCATTTGAATATATCAGTATAAGTATTCTGAAAGAAAACAGAATAGGGTATACACAGAGCTAGTGTTTCATCCCATACTGATAAACTTCTGGTGAACGGTTAATGTGATTTTTTTTCAATTTCCTTTTTACAGCATCGATGTTGTATTGTAATTAAAATATAATCAGTTAAATAGACTTAAGCATTCATTTAGTTGTTGAAGCATGAATCGGGATGAAAAGCCGGTTACATGCGCACGCCCATCAGGATCAGCAGGCAAGTGCAGAAACTTTATTGGAAACAGTGGACTAAAATAAAATGTAAATATTTTAAAAAGACATGGCGCGGAAAAAAAATGTAATTTAATGCAGTGCTTCCTGTACATTCCGAGACCCACTTTATGATTTAGGCAGTGAAGATCATTGATTTTTAACGAAAACAGAGTTTAAACGCAACGATTTTGGCATACAGTTTACCTGAAGCGCTTGACCCAGGTTACTGACAAATTAAAAGTCCTTCTGCATATACCCTATTATGGTTGAAGGAATATTTTTGATGTAAATAAAAGAAAGCTTATCGTTTACACTTCATTTTGATTACACTTCCAGGATGAAGACTTCCTGATAATTTTGTCACCGCCGAGTCATACAAGATTTTTTTTTTTTCAGTCAAAAAGCTATTTAGGTTTTTGAGGAAATAATTCAGATTTTTCAATGTATTACTGACATCTTTTGTACTAATTGCAGTTTCGTGTACACTGTAAGAAAATATCCGTAAATTAACAGTTTTCTGTATTTTGTGACTCTTATATTTATTTTGCCCCATTTATTTATGCTTTTAAATTGAATATTAACCTTGCAAAGTTGTAAAAAAACCTGACTTTTATTAAACTTTTTAATAGTTTAATACCTGATGTAATAATTGTAACTGATACATTGTCAGGGTTGGTGTTTTCGGTGCAATAAAACTTGTAATAAACTGCCTTACATTTTCTGTTTACAGACTTATTTATCTTTATATTACTTATTATACGTTATATTATTTCAAACTTATTGTCTAAATACTAAAATTTCTTAGGTTGAATTTTCAATACCAAAAGTTAACAGAGCAGATATTAAGGTCTCATAATGCAATTCACAACCCATGTATATTTGAATGGTATTTCTCATTTTTAACAAGTAGAACTCAGGTTGTATAGGTTTAAAATATCCTTTCAGAAGAAAATAACAGTAGTACTGGGGTTCCACAAGGCTGTGTTAGCTCAACTATTCTTTTTACAAATGAATGTTCAAGTAAGCATTCACAGAATTTAGTTTTTAAATATTCTGATGACACAGCCATACTGTCAGCCATAGAATATGTTTGTTCACGTTTACACAAGAGATTGTATTTTTTACGGAGGTTACGTCTTTTTGGAGTTAACAAGAATGATGCTTATGATGTTGTTTTATAAAGCTGTTCTTGAAAGCATTGTCAGGTATGGTATCACAGTGCGGATTGGCAACCTATTTGTACAGTGTAAATCTAAGTTGATGCATCTCTTAAAGACTGAATGGAAAATTGTTGGGCACGATGAATATTTTAATCCTCAAGTTTATATGAGAAATGTGTCCTTAATCAGGTGTGTCCTTAAATATTTTGTTTCTGCTTCCCTCTGGTAGGAGATATAGAGTCCCAGCCTGTATAAGTTGAACCAATATAAGAAATCCTTTGTTCCCATTTCAGTGGAGTTAGGGTTAGGGTATACAAGAGTTTATCTTAATTAGCATTATAACTGTTGCAACTACTGTATTTTGTATTGTTTTTAATCTGAAATCTTTATAAAATGTCTGTGGCAATATGATGTAATGCCCATAGCTAGTTTCCTGTCAAGGACAGTTAAGGTTACTACTACTACTACTACTTACCACTACAACTTGTGAATCACAAAATACGGAAACTGTTGATTAATAGATATTTTTGCAGTGTAGATTTCAAATCCTCTACTTGAACTAGCTAAAGAAATTACCAATTGATTGGAATTGTTTATTTAAAAGATAATAATAAAATACATACTTTTAAAAAATTAATGGAGTAATAATAAGAGTAAATTGAAGTTGCAGTGTTACTTTGTCAAAAATGTGTATAAATAGATTATAAAAATAAAGTGTTTATCCATCAGCTTTATTATACCGAGGCAATATTTTACAAACAGAAAGGCTGATTTGGTGGTTGTGCTTTATAGATCTCAAAGTGCTTCTCATGGGCAAAATCTTTATCTAGCTATTTATAAAATGTCATGCCAAGGTTTTATAATGTGCTCCCTATTCTCTTGTTTATAGAGACATAAATCGTGTTATTCGCTGACAGGAATAATCAAATATTAACTATCGGACCCCATTTATGCAATCCACAAATTGAGTCCATAAAATTTGAAAGAGGTTTGAATCATAAGCAGCAACAGAGCATTTCTGGAACTTTCCTAAGATGAGCAATCTAGTTTTAGGTTTTTGTCGAGGCCTATGGCATCTTTTTTTTTCATGGCATTTTGCATTAAATAAATCATAAGAGGTGTAATTTTCCTGTAGAAAAGCACTGTTGCTGACAGCTGTGTGGGCTACAGAGGTCTGATTCCTACAGGGTTCAGAAGCATCTGTAGTTTTCATTTAAAGGTTTTGAAGAGTGCTATGAAATTGGAGGTGTCTGAGAAGCTGTCAGGACTTTGAGCTTGTTAATTTATGAGCTCATCGTGGAGGAACTCCACCAGGCATAGCATGTGCCACGGCGTTACAGAGCATTTCATTGATCTGTTCACATTAAATATGTCCAAGACCCTCCGTCTGACAATTGATGAATTTGACTCACAAAGCGTCAGTTTGAGCTCTCACGTTTTCCCAGAAATGTGTGGCATTTAAAAATCACACAGCCTCTGTAATTAGACAGGTCTATCCTCTCCTGCGACATCTTGCTTGTTGTTATATTATGCAGACCTCTTTTCTTTGCCCCAAAATGTTCTCATATCAATAAAAAAAAAATTTGGTATGCATAAATAATCCTTCCTGCTGGACTTGAGTCACTCTTTAATTCATGCTGCTAAGCTAAAAGTTTTCACTTAGTTTCTGTCAGCAGAAAATCTCTATTTTTAACCTCAAAAACACCTTTAGCAGCAAGCTTTCCACTCCTTATGAATCATTTAACGTCATTCTCAAGCTCTGCCATTGACAGATCTGTGTTTTATATACAGTATGCACTTATTTTTTCCAGCGCTGGTCTGTAATACTTTACTTAAGGGAAGTGTTCACCCAAACGTGAAAATCTGTCACCGTTTATTCCCCCTAATGCTTTTTGAAAACCATTTTTCTTAAATGCAACAAAAAGGGAGATTTTAGCAGAATGAGCATGAATTGCTCTTTTCTATTAAATTAAATGAATGGTGACCAAATCTGTCACTGGAACGTTACCAAAAGGTACATTTTTCTTCTTAACAGGTCCTTAATGGTACATATTATTATCTAAAAAGTGTGTACAAATGTATACCTCATAGTACCTTAAAGGTATAAAAAGATACAAAAGTGTACCCTAAAGATACTATTGTCCACCTGTATGGTACAAAAGTGTCATGTAGACGTAGTCAAGACGATGTGCTGCAGCTCAAACAGAGCATCAGAATGGGGAAGAAAGGTGATTTAAAGGGCACCTAGGTTATCCTTTTTTCCAGATTTAATGTAAGTCTTTTGTGTCTCCAGAATGTGTCTGCAAAGTTTCAGCTGAAAACACGCATCAGATTTTTTATTATACCTTTTATAAGTTTCTATTTTATACCTCTGACCAGCAGGTAGTGGATTTATACTGCGCTTTTGTGAGAAATACTACAGTAAGAAGAGCATTCGATGCATTTGTTGTGGACTTGTAACGTTGAGTCACACACAATGTTGTTACATAGTTCACACACACACACACACAAATACACACACACACACACACACACAGTGCGGATACGCACACACACAGATAGCTTGTGGGTTTAGCTTTGCACTCTTTTTGCACGCAAATGTGACAGGACACAGGTTAATATCCACTACTGTATGGATATCTGTTATGTTAATGTGCAAAATAAACCTGATTTAATGTCCACAAACCGGGATTGAAGCGTCTTCTTTTATAATTGTTCTGACACGCCGCTGAAGTAAATCGCTATAATTCATTACACACATGAACTGTTTTAAAACATTTTAAACGTGTAAAACTCACTCTTCTTGATCACATTTAATGATGATTGATGATCCTAGCAAACTGAACAGACCTTTTATTCCCGGTTGCTTTGCGCACGTCCTGTCTTGTTGATATGATTGTACGCGTTACTACAGAGACATGTTAATATGCAGCTGTCAATCAATTCGGTGGGCGGGGGGACTGCACTCCTACGTCAAGTCTGAAAACCGCTCCAATTGGTCCACCGTTTTTGTGTTGGTAAATTGAAAAAAAAAGGACTGGGTGTGTTTATATCACCCCAATATGACAATCTATACACTATACCCACACATATGTCTGTCCAAACAGTTTGAAAAGTAGATTTTTCACCATAGGTGCCCTTTTAAGTGACTGGGAATGTGGCATAGTTCTGATTCTAGCTCATAGTTCTGATCATCTCAGACTGGTTTCTTGAACATGACAATGAGTTCACTGACTGAAATAGAGAACCTTTGGGATGTGGTAGAATGGGAGATTCACATCAAATCTGTATCTTGTTGAATCTAAGCCACAAAGGATTAAGGCAGCAAAAGGGGGTAACTCGGTACTAGTAAGTAAGGTTAACTAGGCAGGTTAGGGTAATTAGGCAAGTTATTGTATAATAATGGTTTGTTCTGTAGACTATAGAAAAAATATAGCTTAAAGGGGCTAATAATTTTGTCTTTAAATGGTGTTAAAAAAATTTATAACTGCTTTTATTCTAGCCGAAATAAAACATATAAGACTTTCTCTGGAAGAAAAAATATTATCAGACATACTGTGAAAGTTTCTTTGCTCTGTTAAGCATAAGTAAAATTGCCACATACTGTTGATACAGATTATGTTTGCAAAAATACCAGAGACTCTATGATGAACAAATCTTTTTTCAAGTCATTTCGTTGCTTTCGTTCAATTTGCCAAAATATTATTATGTTGCAAGTTGCTTCCAAACTCATCTACAACTAGCCCAGACGTTGATCACACTACAAATAAGTCATAACTAGAATGCTATAAGAAAGTGAAAATAATCATTTATTGTTTACCTGGTCTTTTGTGTGTGTGTATATATATATATATATGTGTGTGTGTGTGTGTGTGTGTGTGTGTGTGTGTGTGTGTGTGTGTGTGTGTGTGTGTGCATGTGTGTGTGTGTGTGTGAAAAATGTTTACAAGTTTAATAATAAACAATAACAAGGGAAAATCCTTACTTCATTTCAGTTAATAATATAACCTTCCATCAGTGTGTGAAGTATTACAATTTTACTAGCATGTCAACAATGATCATTTAGAGTACACATTTAATTCTTCTCAGTATTAGTTGGTTTTATGTTATTCTTTTCATGTACGTTTAGGCTAAATAAATATATTTAAAAAGATTGCAATTGAAGCCTATAAAACTGTGCCACATCCTCAGGCTTTAATTTGTTTTCATTTGAATCTCAACTCATGTGTAATGAGATAAAATTGACTCGTATGAGGAACATTTGATCAGTTGGATTCTCTTGACTACTATAATATCTTTAGCTTTTGTTGTTGCTAGGCTACTCGCAGGAAGCACCCAAAATAGCTGCAACAAGTATGTAAAAGCGCTAATAAACCTCTGGCATTTGTGTAGTTTTATGATTTCTGCCTGATAGAATCTGATGGCTGCGCTCCAAACGCACACACTGTGTCAATGTTGTTGTTAAGGCATGGGGGATAGTGGCTCTGGATCTTCTGGCAATTTTTAACACCACTCACATACTTGAAAATTCACAATTAAAAAAACTATACTTAAGATCCATCTAAGAGGCATTTGGATCTAAGCTATTACTGCAGAAAGTGTGCTTCAGAGTTAATGGTGCAAATAAATTACTGTATTTAAAAACATGACATGTCACTATAACTACACAAGTCATTAATTGATTGATTCATTCACTGGATTATGAAACAAATATACTTAGCACTAACAATTGTGTCCAAAAAGTAGGCTACATCACTAAGATTGTTTGAATGTTTTGAATTGTATTTATTAATTTTATGTCATTGGATATAAAGTATATGATAGTCTAGTGATGATCTATAAAAATGACCAAGGCTGTTCCAGACTGTCCAACCTAAATCTGCACAGATGGCCACTTTATCTAACATTTTCATTTTAAACAGCAGGCAAATATTGCTGCATTCATGCTTGTTGTGTTCAGCATCTTATCTTACCTCACATTTTCAATCAGTAAAAAGTGGCACTCTTAACTGACAACTTGAGGTTGACTGCTTGAGTTTTACTCAAACATTAAGCTCTGAAAAAAACTTCCTCCTTTATTTTGACAAGCAGTTAGCTTGAACACAATAGGTTAATTGTAATATATTAGAATTATTGTGGATATTCCAATCAAGTCGTTCTACTGTTAAACACAAAAGTAAATATACTTAAGATTGTTGGGAGAAAAAGGATCTTTTGGTATTTTTTGTTATTACTATGGATGTCAGGGGTGTTTTTTTCCAACATTCTTCAGAATATCTTGTTTAGTGTTTAACAATAGAACATCTCAGTGGTGGGGAAATGGCGAGGAACTCCTTTTTGCCAAAATCAGAATCAGTAAGAGATTTATTGCCATTCATGTTCAGACATACAAGGAATGTGTTTTGGTGACAGAGCTTCTACAGTGCAACAGAATTACTTAGACAAGACAAAAAACAGATAATAAATATATTTAAAAAATAAATAAGTAAGTAGTGAATGCAAATATACGAATTGACAAGTGTTTGTACAGGTATATTACTATATACATCGTTATAGGTGCAGCTGTTATGTATAAATTGGCATGTAAAGTATGTTGTTAAATAAATAAGTGTATATGTGTATAAAAAGTAGTGATGTTTGTTTCACAATTACTATCATAAGGCGTTCATGGGATGGATTGCCTGAGGGAAGAAACTGTTTCTGTGTCTGGCGGTGCTGGTGCACAGTGCTCTGTGGCGTCAACATGTGACTGCTGATATAAACTTTTGGAAATTTAACAAGATGAATAATTGTTGTATATATATGTTAATTGAATAATAATAACATAAAATGGAGGTGAGGTTAGGTAAGCTTTAAGTCTGTCAGTTTAAACAATCAAGACTTGGCAGCAAATCAGATAATCTGACGGCAGAGAAAAATATAAGTAAAAACAATAAATAAATGATACTTACTTAAATACAATAAATTCTTACTTGCATCAGATACTGACCTCACCTTTCACCACTTATTCTCCGTTAAAGTCCAAAGGAAATCAAAATGTACAGTGTTTATTTTGCTAGTGCACATTGCAATTTTGGTGATCAATTAACTTGTGCAAGTTAATCCACAAAAAAAAAAAAAAAAAAAAAAGAAAATTATTGGTTATTTAAAATCTGACCATTTGCTTCTGCGTTTGGAGTGGTGGTCTTTTTTTGTTAAAGTCAGATTGACAGCATCAGCCACATAATTCTTAACCACTCCGCTTTTACTATTAGTTTTCTATAAGGGAATGATGTGCAAACAGAAATCCCCGCCCCTACTCAATATTCAGTGTCAGTTCATGAACATCCTAAAAAAAAAAGCTCAGCAGCTTCCAGTTCACAAACTTTAATGGCATTGGCAAATCCACATATACCGCGTGCTACTGTACACCCTCGGCATGACAGTTGATGTCAAATCAAGCTTAGAATCAGCCTAAGCAGAGCCAATACCTATCTGTTACAAAACCACTTGATCTTGAACCTTGACATTGCCTCAGTACATCTCTACATTAATATTCATTCATTTTCCTTTGGCTTAGTCCCTTTATTCATCAGGGGTTGCCACAGTGGAATGAACCACCAACTTATCCAGCATATGTTTTACACAGCGGATACCCTTCCAGCTGCAACCCAGTACTGTGAAACACCCATACACACTCATTCACAATCATACACTAAGGGCAATTTAGTTTATTCAATTCACCCATCGCGCATGTCTTTGGACTGTGGGGAAACCGAAAAACCTGGAGGAAACCTATGCCCGGGGAAAACATGCAAACTCAACACAGAAATGCCAGCTGACCCAATCGGGACTCAAACCAGCAACCTTCTTGCTGTGAGGTGACAGTGCTAACCACTGAGTCACTGTGTCGCCTACATTATTATTTGTTAGTGCTGTCAATTGATAAAAAAAAATTAATTAATCACTTTTTTTGCAACTAATCACGATTAATCGCATTTAAAAAGACAGTAATTTGAGTTATTCAAGACAGTAATTTTGGCTATTCATTCAGTCACTTAGTCCCTTTATTAATCCGGGGTTGCCAAAGCGGAATGAACCGGCAACTTATCCAGCACATGTTTTACTCAGAGGATGCCCTTCCAGCTGCAACCCATCTCCATACACACTCACTCCCACTCATACACTACGGACAATTTCGACTTCCCAATTTACCTGTACCGCATGTCTTTGGACTGTGGGGGAGCACCTGGAGGAAACCCACACGAATGCAGGGAGAACATGCAAACTCCACACAGACACGCCAACTGACCCAGCAGAGGCTCAAACCAGCAACCTTCTTGCTGCGAGGTGACATCACTACCTACTGCACCAACACAATCTCACGGCAATTCGTAACTTTTTGATTTGGTGGCTAAGTCGTATGAATTCGTATGATCTAATTCATACAATTTAGTACAATTTGCTCATCCCCCAATGACATTTGGGTTTAGGGGTGGGGTTAGGTGCCACGCCTCCTTTTTAAAATTGTACAATTTCGTACGACTGAACACGTACGAATTAGCCACTAAACTGACAAAATGTAAAATACTTACGTTTTCTCGTAAGTTCAGGCTGACTGCACTACTGCATCGCCTAATTTTGGCTATTCAAAAGTAAAATTAAAGTGCAAGACAAAAAACTAATTAAATTCAAAATATGATTGTTTATTAGAATTTGTATTTAACTTGTAACACAGATTTCTTCATGTAAACAACATACCTGCAATAAACCATTAAGATCCTCAAACTGTTGGCTTGACAGCCATATTTATTACAGAAATAAAAACACAGGCATGTAGAGTCATTTGAATTTCAAATCAATCAATGCCAATAAAAAACAAAAATGATTTCCATGTTGGATTCTAAGTGGACTGCAAAAAAAATGCCAAAATACAGGCATTGCAAATATGGAAATGGGAAAATTATAATAATAAAGTAATGAATACAAACAATTGTACTCATTGAAAAGTTGTTTTGCTGAGAGTTGAGAACATTAATTATAAAGTAGAAACAATTTAGTTTAGTCCTCCTTTACATTCAGCCAGTTGCTAAGACAGTCTAGTCTGTTGACATTATCGGGGGACACAAGGGCTTTTGAATGATGTGACCTGAGAGTGAGAACAGTCTCTCACAAGCAGAATCACAGAATCAGCACATGAATTTCAGTGCCTTATTTTGTTGCCACTGGTGCTACGACAAGGACGTAAGAAGCATCAAGGGGTGCATCAAAGGCACCCACAGGTACGCGTTGTCACACTAAAGACTAATTCTTACAGGGACTTTGGACACACCATCTCTAAACATTGAAACAAATTTAGGGGATATGGACGGCAACGTCGGCGATGTTTAGGCATTTGTTCTTCGTACACGCACACACACAAACACACACACACACACACACACACACACACACAACGCATGCAGTACAGTGCTCCCGGTAAGCGACTCTCTTCATATTCATCAACACACATGATCGCGTTCATCAAATTTGCTAAACTAAGCGTTCTAAAGTATGGCTATATTTTACAAGCAAGGATTCTGACACAACAACGTGAACCAGATGCTTTATAAAAGTTGCGTTTAAGGGGGAAACACGTCAAACTTAATAAAACATTTGAGGGCTCATGGAATCATCTTAAAGGCAGAGGAATGCCCTGTCTTTGACAGCTTGCGACATAATCTGGCACTTTCAGAGTACATTTACATGGACAGCAATACTCGGATTTTAATAGGATTAAGATCATACTCTTATTAAGAGTCTACAATGTAAACAGCAATTTTTTATTACCTTAAAGAACCACCGAGTCACGAAATGCGAAGGTTTTTCATCCCATTTGGCATGTGGTATCAAATTCCATTAAAACAAAAGTCGAAAGATTAAAAATGAAACATACGAAATTACATGAAACTCTGGAGGAAACGCTGGATAGCCTGGTAATGTGACATTAATTGTTTTATACTGAAACTTTCCTTCTAAATGTGCTTCCTTGGTCTTATACATTTCTTTGCACATTGAACACGTCGACTACAACGGGAAAAAAACGGCAAATGTGTTAATTGCGTTAATTTTTTTAAAGCTTTAAATATTTCAAATTAATCGCATGCGTTAACGCACTAATTTTGACAGCACTAATATTTATATATTAAAATACCCACCAACCAACTAAAATTGGGCAGAGGCCCACCAGCGAACTGACAGTCCTCCAAACAGCCAGTTTGCCACTTGCCAGCCACTCTGTGATGGTGAGTAAAACGTTTCATATTTACATCAACATTTGACGAATCCAAAGAAAGCTGAAACCGGTAAGGTGTCATGAAGCAAGCCGCAATATTGGAGCTGACAACTTCTCTGAAGGATTGCCTCGAGGGAAATTGCGGAAGTGCCACTAGTGGTCTGTTTGATAAATCAGAGGCCTTAAACCAACGCAGCTGACGTGTGCCCGCCAGCCACTGTCAGAGGCGATTCAAACAGAGATTAAAGGGTCTGATTACACCGCTGAAAGGAACAAACTTTAATTAGGAGAACACAAGATCCTACTGCTGCTTTCCTCTGTTCGGTCCCAATGCTGTCAAATCATTCCTATGCTTGATCACTGTCGTCCGTAACCCAGATCTCAGGCCATACTATGGAACTTCACTCATATTCTTATGAACAGCAACTGGGGGCAGAATGAAAGGTATGATATTATTACTGACAATACTGGTTCTGTCAGAATGCATATGGTGCAGTCACGCTAGACTTGCATTTATGCATGCGAATGAGAGCAGATATGTATGCGCATGAAGGACTTTCATCTTTAGTGTATTAAAGTTTGTAAAGTTGTATGGTGAACAGATGTTTGACTTTTAGAGGATGGAAGCGACAAAGATTGACCAATACAAAGGAAGCATGGGGTATATGCGTGGTTTTTATTGTGGAGTACAGTAAGTGGAGTAGATTGAGTGTATTTTTAAGGTTAACAAATGGACAACATTTTTTGTTATATTTAGGCTACTGGTTATTACAGTTTTTCATAGTTGTTTACACACAATTTCTTGTACTTCAGACACAATGACTACAACGCGTAACTGATGCACCAACCCCCTAAACCAATTCTGCTAAACTACAAGCACAATTCCTGCTTTACGCTCAAATTTCAGGTTTAAAACACACTTTTTTTCAAAACACAACACACAATTCTCTGCATTTGACACAATTTTCATGCAGAAAATCTCTTGTTTTCAGAAGGAACACACTGTCATTCACAATTGTAAAGTCAATTGTCCTACTTTGCATACTAACTCATCACCTAGGTAAAAACCTGTCACACATAATTGCAATTTAGAAATGAGAGCTCATCTGGTTCACTGCCCACCCACGTTTTATAGTTGTTTATCTCCCTCCATTTTCTCCATTCCTCAGTCCTATTGAGGAATTTTTATCTGCCTGGAGATGAAAAGTGTATGTCAGAAATCCAC